>NW_009735588.1:108390-131124 GCF_000703405.1 Apaloderma vittatum | reverse complement strand
CAGCAGGAAAAGGTGTCTAGTTTAAAGGAAGATTGGGGAGGGGAACGTTAGAGTAATGTCAGCTGTCCTTGCAGATTTCCTGCTCTCTTTGGGGTCACTTTAGGCACATCCTCTGGTGAGAACTATAGAACCTGTAGAACTATAGAAACCTGATGCAAATTAAACTAAAGACACAGAACCAGCTGTGTTTCTGCAGGATGAAAGTCCTCTGGTTTGTCTTGTCCCTGGTGCAGGGGAAGACTTGGTAATAGCTTGGCAATAGAATCTCAACTGATTCTGACTTTCTTCAAAAAGATTTTAGGCAGCTATGAAAAGTTTTGGGTTTTTTTGGTAAGAGGCTGATCTTTCACTCTGAAAAACAGTTTAAGTGAGTATAATATATCAGTATGATTCTCTTCCACAAAGAGAAAAAGAGCTGAGACTTTTTAATGAGGTTCTAGTAAATCTTCCATTCTCATTTGGTGCTGCTTTCTTTGGCTTCAGAAGCAACTCTGAGATTTATTTATTTTTTCTTTGCTATGTGTTTCTCTGAAGGTAATGGATTGTAATGCTTCGCGAAATGCTTTCTGTTCTTGAAAGGGCTGAAGAGGGTCAGCAGTGCTTGCAAAAATTTCCAAATTACAAGAGGACTGCATAGAAACATCCAATATCTTTCCACCTCTCCTTAAAGAAACTGCAAGACTGAATCAAAAACTTCTCATCTGGGTTTTTATTTTTCTGTACAGTAGTACAGAGAGAAAGATAAAAGATGTCCTAAAGGGATTTTCATTATAAAAGCGCCACCAAGAACGGGGCAAAGGCAGGTTATGAGGTGGTTAGTCTATCCATTATTTACTACCTATATATCAAAAATTCTTAATTGCCATTGGCAGGTGACTTTCATTGAATGAAGTAATTTTTTTTAAAAATGAGTTTGCTAGTCTAAGTTCATTCAAGAGCCTTTCATCTCTGGGGACAAGACTTTGGCTTTTTATTGAGTTAGATGCCAAAAGAAAATGTTTCAGGATCTGTGCTGCTGCTTCTTACAATGTGGTTTGTGCCTGAATATCTGTTTGCGGAAGGCAGCGGAGCTGTGACCGGGGAGTACTGTGAGGCAGCACCTGGATACTCTGACAGAAAGAAAGGCAAGACTTCCAGCAGCTCTGTCCAGACAACGCCTCAAACTGCTGAAATTTCCAGAATATGAAACTGAATCACAATTTGCACTGTCTCAAGTTCTTTCTCGCTGTCTTTGCCTGAAAGCTTTGTTTGCCTTTTGAATAAAATATATTTTAAAAATATTTTCATCAGAAGGAATAAATGACATAAAATATGTTGATGTGTGCCTAAGAAATTACAAAATCCTTCTTGTTTTCTTCAGTAGGCAAAGTAAGCTGAAATGTGGAAAGACCCCATGTTTGCAAGTTAACGTATCTAGATCTGTGTTTTTCTTGTGACATCGAACAAACCTGGGCAGTACCTCTAGAGCACCTTGTCAGGGGCTGCTCCTGCACTCAAAATTTAAAAACACATGCCTAGTGGATGGGAGAGCAGCCTAATGTTTGACAGGTGGGTGCACAGTGGCTGTGGCAGTTGCATCCGTTCACTTGGTGAGTACATTTACACATTCACCTTTTTTGGGAGAGGGATTGCTTGTTCCTGCAGGAGTTAGCATAGCTCTTCTGGGATACAGTCATGGCAAACATCAGCTGTAGAGCAGTTATGATGTCTGCAACCTCGTACAGCAAACGGTGGGTGTTTTTTTCTTGGTTTCCTGAAGAAACAAGATTTTATATTGCCATAATATGTGAGTGTGTCCACATCTTAACTAATTCGTAGGCAGACATTATTGTCTTTACTAGATGATCCACATTGATGAAAGTCACCATGCAATGATCTTTATCACTGCAATTGACAATAATTTAATAAACAGCATAGCTACACAGCTTTTTTTTTAATGCAAAAAACGGGCTTCAAACTCATTACACTGTATGTTAGCTCAAATAAGGGCTTACATTAGAAATAATGACATGAAAAGTAACTAATAAATCATGCTACATGTATCTGTACCATGATCTTGCCATCATGAATTAAATACTTCAACAAGTTTGTGAAAACGTTTAAAGATAATTTAATTCAGTAAAGCAAGGTGTGGTTTTAGCACAGGTGAAAGTAAGACTCTTCCCTAGCCTCTTGCTAGATGTTTTCCTCTTTAAAGCTACTGATGCGCTGTGCTCAGAGCTTGCTTTTCTGAGTAGTTGCCTATAAATCTTTCCCATTGAGGAGTCTGTGTGGGCAAGATTTAATTTAGTGAGAATTAGGCACAGATGAACCACTTTTTTTAAAGTATCAGCCTTTTGCTGATGACTGACAAATAAAAATAATGACTTAGAATACACAGAATTTTGTTTAATTAATAAAAATGTAGGAAATAAAGAAAATCTGGCTTTTGCACTAAGGAATGAAATAGACACACCACAGTTTAAGTATAGTAGAAATAGAAATTTCGAATTTCAACCACAATTCAGTGGGCCAGTTTCTTTAGGACTGAGTGCTGAACCTCTTGTAGGTGTGAATCACAGCTGACTGACAGCATTAAGGGTGTTAGGGCTAGAGCCACACAAATCTTGCCTTTAAAGAGAAGCCAAGACACTGAAAGTTTCTTCTTACCTGTGTGTACAAAGTTTATGGAACAGCTGTGTAGATTACAACACCTACCCACCAATTCAGACTGTGATTTTCTCAAACGTGGGGACTGAAATTCTTCTGAGGGGTGATCTGGGACCTCCTTGCTTTAAATGAAACCTGTTAGAATACCAGAAGTTGTTGAGCTGCAAAGGCTAATCTTTGGCATCATACAGTGAGTGTATGGGGCAATGCTTAGAAGAGGGACAGATGCAGCTTCACGTGAGTTTTCAGCTTCAGTTATTTGTCTACCTGTCCAGGGTTACACAGGTTATGAGAGAGGCATGATTTTACAGTCTTTCTATTTGCCTGTTTTAAAGACGAAGGCCATATAAAAGTCGAAAAAGTCCCTTTCTCTCACCTCTAGACAAAAAAAAAGACATTCCTCACAAATTTCTGGAGGCAAATATAAGCTCTTCTAGCACATAAGGAGTGAGAGCTGTGCTCTGCTACTAATTATGGACTCTCAGAAGCATATTTACTGAGGTAAATTCTTTAATTGTGTGAGGGTTTACAGGTGGGGAGAACTTGATGCCTGAGAAGCTGTTCAGGCATTGCTAATGAGGTCTGATCTGAGAGATATTGAGGGCAGCTGAAGTCAGTAGCTCAGTAGGTCTTCCGGAGTTAGAGCGATGCATAGCACAGAAGTACCTTCTCGTGTTTGCTCTGTGTTATGGAGAGTGGAAAAGAAAAAAAGATTTTGAGGAGCAGGTGCTGGTGGACGTTTGGGCTACTGAGCACAAGCTTGGGGGTCTGCCTGCTGAAAGCACCGAACAAACCAGCGGAGCTTCAGTCCTCTGCTAGGTAAGAGCTGGGTACTTATTTTCTTTCTTACATTTTTTATTAAATCTTCTTTTCAAGAGGTTAATAACTTTCCTCATCTGTAAAGTGTTTCTGCTGTTTGTCTAGGGAGGTTATTGAAGTGACTTCTGATGTAAGCTTTATCGTCTGTGGTGCAGAAAGAGATAAAAATACCAAAGACTTTTCAGGTTCTCTGATCTTTATTTAGCCTGTGTTTTGTAAAACTTTATTTCACTTCAAAGAGTGCTATACTTATATAAGAACTGAAGTGATTGGTTTTAAAGAACAGTTATTTCTGCAGCAGCTGAAAGGACCTAGTGCTTTTCCTAGTGCATTGGGCTGCACATTCAGCGCTGTGGAAGGCAGCACTTGACTAAGAACTCCATGAAGTTTGTGTTAATCTTTGGGCTTTTGCAAGTGCAGTGTGTTGGTTTAGTCTGTACATTAGCAAGTGGATTTTGAAATGAACGTGTAAGTAAATGTTATGGTGCTGTTAATATATAAAAGGTTATGAATTTAACCAAACATTAAACATAATGTTTAGGAGTTTTTTCTTACATACTTGTATGTGGAAACCAATTGTGTGACCACTCCAAATAAAATTCAGACATGTTGTATTTTAGCGTGAAAACTAGGATGTTTTTGCAGCTTCCCTCTCAAGTTGTGTGGTTGTTTTCTTCCATCCAGCCCAGTAACATTGCACTGTTTCTATGCAGAACACTAGGTAACTTAAAGGATTAATTCTGTATTCTTTAAAATCTCTACATCTTGACTATAAAGGCAAAAATCAAGTCCTACAGCTTCAGGTGCCTATCAAATGTTTCCATCTTGACACACAAATAATCAAAGCTCCTTTCTAGCACAGGAAAGCTCTGCTGTAAGCTCTGAGGCTCAGCAATGATCAGACTGGTGTGCAGGGCCGAGAGGTCACTCTTTTTGTGTGATGCAGGCACAGTGCCTATCAGGTGGTGGTGATTGCTTTTTTTCTTGGGGGGGTGGATTTTTTTGTTGTTGGGTTTTTTTTATATACTGCACAGAATTTTGCTTTCATCTCTAGTACTGCTGGTAAAGTGAAGAAGATAAGAAATAATGGGGAATGTTTCTTCTAGCTTGTTGTGCCTGTGCTCCTAAGGGCTCAAGTGCAGCAGCTGGAAGGTGAGGGTGGGGGCTGACAGGCTGACCTAATGCTGTGCAGGTGGGCCTGGTGAGGCTGAGTGATGGGCTGACTACATCAAAGGTGACCCTGAGGTTTTGCTGAGGCAGCTTGTGGTGAGCTTGAACAGGCAAATTACTTCACATGTTTTGCTTGTGTGAAGGCTTGCTGAGAACAACAAAATGTAAAGACACCCTGGAAATAAATGCTTTGCTCTGAGAGAAAAGTGCTTGGAACAGTTGCATGAGGTGTAAATGACTTGGGGAATTGGAAGGATCCATACGTAACTTTGAGTGGTTTTCTGTGAAGATTTCTGTCAAACCTGTTTAATTTTGTAATTTCTTTGACTCTTACTGCTAGCAGACTAAGAGGGGAGTAACAACAGTTTTCCTTGAAACGTGACAGTCTGATGTACCAGGCTGTGAGCTGAAACACATGAGGTTTGCACAAAGGGTGTGATTCCTCTGCCACTTTTCTCATGAAGTGTCATGAGATCTTAATTGCAAAATGCAAACAGCTAAGACCTGGAATTAAAACTTTGGGCAGGTGTGGAGGAAGGACAGCCCCATAAGTCAGCTACATTAAATAAACTGCTATTGTTTTCTATGGGTCAGGTTTCTTTCAGTACGAGCCTTGCCAATACAGAATGAGGTGTTTCTATTCAGACTCTGAACTTCATTAGCTGGGTTTCAGTCATGACACCCAAGGATGGTACTTTCAGCAGATGGCTCTATCAAAACCGTTCTGAGATATTAAGTGTTACGAAGAGAGCCAAGAGTTGTAGCATGTGTTTCCTGAATCCCCTGACTCCCTTGTGGAGGGACACAGATGGATCTCACAGAGGGACGTTTTTGCCTGCAGGTTATTTCTATGTACATTTGTGTGCAAAAGGTTTTGTTGTTTGCCTAGATCTGCCCTATATCTCCATCATTAAATGTTTGGTAGAAGCTTATATTTATTTGTTATACTGGTGCCAGCAAGAATTAAACATCTGAAAATCTTGAAGTATACGGGTACTTGCTCAATTTTATGTACACCCTCTGAAGCTGGAGATAGCCAAAGAGGATAGTAGAATCATAGAATGTTAGAGGCTGGAAGGGACCTCTAGAGATCTAGTCCAACCCCCCTGGCCAAAGCAGGGTCACCCAGGGCAGCCACACAGGAGTGCATCCAGGTGGGGTGCATGTGGGTAATTCTGTTTGCATTGGGTGTAACTCTGCTGTCAGGTTGGTTAGGGTTGTATGGCAGTGCTATGGCACTTGGATAAGATGCTTCAGGTTCTCAATGTTTTTGTGCTTGTTGCGCTTTGCACCTGAAAGGCACAGTATGTCTTGTTTAAACACCATTTACAAGTCCTCACTGCTGAGATGTTGAGGTGAGCCTCCTGTAGATCCTCTCTGCTGGTTAAAGTGGAGATCAGTAGCACCTCAGGTGTAATGAAGGGTAATTGGCAACAATTATTGTAAAGTGGATTGATGATGCATTATGAGAAGGAATATGACTATGAAGCTTATTATACAGGGGTTTATGTCCATGGGAGGTAGGCAGTAGAACTGCTCTTGGATGTGTCATAAGGACATCAGAGTTAGGAGAGGGAAATGCAATTTTTCTACTTGACTACTGCTTAACTTGGCATGCTGGAACAATATTTTTAGTTAATAAAGCTATTTATCTAAACTTTCAGGGGAAAAAAAGATTGCTTTAAAAGGGGAGATCCTGCACACTTATAAGAAAATGCTTCCAGTAAATCATTGCTGTATATGAGGCTAAAACGAAACTGTGACAATATTGTGATTTCTATGTGATTCTTAAATATCCCACCTTGCTCGTACAGAGTCCCACGTTTAACAGACATGGCTGACACCACCTCTCCTCTGACATAATAGTCTTTTTTCTGTGATGGCTATGCTGATCTCTAACTGTCTTGGCTATGCCTGGCTCACCCTGAGAGCTGCCCCCTCATTCTCAAGGGCTGTAGAATTTAATGTGTAAAAAAAGCTAAAAGCACTAAAGCTTTTTAGTGCAGTGGCAGTTTCGGAGCTGGCTGTTTGGTCTGTAAAGATACAATTTGCACTTCTGAGACGTTAACAGATTGCCCACACTAAAGCACTGAGTTTTCTTCAGGAGTAACCATGGAGGCTGGTGGTTCAACAGCACTTTTCCAAGCAGCTAAGTAGTGAGCAAATAAGGATTAGGAAGGGCACTAAGTGTCTGTCTTTAGCCATTGCTGTGCTTGTGGTGGTTTTGGTGGGCTGTCAGCTGACACAGTAAACCTGCTGATGGAGGGGGCAGAGGGCAGATGGGTACCTTTACCACCTGGCTCATGGTTCCTCGTGTATAGGCTTTTGGTAACTAGGGAAAGCTGTTTCTCCTTGCCCCTCTGAGTCTCCTTTTCCCTCTGATGCACTATGAAAACAAATGTTAAAGCCATCTGTTTGCTCCCAAACAGAACTCTTGCTGTTGTGGCTAGTGATGTTCTGACACCTCATACGAGAGGAAAATGCTTAATGAAAGGTTCCAAGAAAATGAATGGACAAGGAAAGGCTTCCTAAATTCTTGCTATTGAAAGCAAACAAACAAAAACAAGTCTAGAAAAGTCATTGGTCAACAAGCAGCCAACTGTAGAACAGGACTGCAGGCCAATTTCAAAGCCGTGATTTGTACTTGCGTAAAACGAATGAGGTAACTTTTCAAAGCATTAAAAAGGACAGGTGTGTCATTTCTTCATAATGGCAAAATAAAACCAGTTTGTAGTGATTGGGTAAAGATTTTAATATTCTCTAATTTGAATGTTATGAATAATTAAGGTTTAGAAGTACAACCAGACAATGGAATTGATTTTCTTGGGTTTAGGATATGTGCAGTGATTACCCAAATGGGTTGATATCACCAGTATTGCTACGAGCCAAGTTTTTATCCATCTTTTCATATCAATATGGAAGTAGCTGCTTGTGTTTCCCACATAATTATGGAGATTTTTCTACAATTTCATGGAGTCGGATTCTTTCACCTTGTTCCAAAAGCCCTCACACTGTCCTGTTCATATGCTTTTCAAGATCACAAGGTACAGCTCAAGACCAAAATGGAAATTAAATAGTTAAAACTAACAGATGTTAGAAAAACATCACAGATTTCCTGTTCTATTGCTTGTCCATGACAAGACAGCTGTCCTTACTGAACCTCGCTAATTCACCAAACTTGCTGAAGGATTATGTTCTCAGTATGTTACATGATCCAATTAGCTCAGTCACTCTCATTTCTTGAAAAAATGATAGTCTAACTCCTCAGCTTTTCTTAAGATTTTTTTACAAGTAATTTAACATCTTGTAATGATTAATGTCTCAGAAATGTCATTTTGTTCTTAGCTCCGATCTGATAACTATTCATTTTGCAGCAAAAGCAAATTAGTGAATTTCAATTAATACAATAATCTGTCTTCCTGGAAACAAATTTCCCTTTGAGCACTTTCTTTTAAGCTGAAGGATTTTAACAATAGTAAAAATTACTGTTGATCCAAACCAAATCATATCATTTCTCCACTATACAAGTTATGAGAGGTGCTTGCTTTGACCGTTCCATTAACTCTGAAATAGTTCAGTGTGTACCCCATTGGATTTCGAAGCTGAATAGGTCTTGCCGATCTGACATACTCTTGGATGTTCTTATCAGAATTTCATGATGCAGTAATCTTGCTTCTTGGTTTGGATTTACTTTGTTTTCAGAGAAATATAAAATGACATGAATAAAACCCATTCATAAACTGGCTTTAGTTGTCCAAGACATTAAATCCATCAAATGTTATTCACTATATTGAAATAATCTTGATGTATATTTTGGCCTAGACATTAACTTGAGATGGTCTAAAGTTCTTGTCGTTTGTAATTTGTGAAATAATATTTCAGGTTTATTTTTTTTTAAAATGCATGAGTTTGTTTATAAAATCTGGCATTTGCCCCTTAAGACATTACTTTATGTGTATATGTATATTATGGCTTCCATTAAAGAGAACTGAATAATTTCTGAAAACCCTCAGTTATTTTTTATATTGCATTACGGGGCTGAAAACCTAAATAGAAAAAGCAGCAGATGTTGCCTAGGTAACTGCAGTATTCACAGCTCTTATTCTAAATGATACTTGACCTTATTGTTGCTACATATTTGTTTATATTTCTAATTGACTCTTAGAATTAACATGGGGGTTTTTGTTGGCTTTGTTTGTTTATTTTTTACATTAAAGTTAACATGATCTCCATGCCTATATCCTCTTCTTCACCATATGCATCTAACTTTGTGTGACAGGATTGCTGATATGGCTAAAGAAAGGTATCTTAAACTGCTCTGGTAAGGTGGAAGTAGACACGTCATCCTTTTAACTTTCTGGTTATCGTGTATTTATGTAAGCATTTGATATACACGTGTTTTTGCTAGGGATTGTTAGTGAGAGAATGAAGCAGGTGCTCTTCAAAAAAAATACTCTTATCACAAAATTAATCTAATTAAGTTTAGGAAATGGAATTATATTGATTGCATTTCCTCTTGAAATGAAGCTTCTCAGATCCATATCAGTAACCCCTTTCTTGATTCTTTCTGTCTGCAAATTAGTACTACATGAGAGCACTAATTTTTCATCTCAAGCACTAGCACCATTTGAAACAGAGCTGGAGAAAAAGCAATGAAGTTTTATCAGCTGTGTGAGGTACGGGAAGCTAGAAGTAGGCTGAGTGGCTGGTAACAGCCAGGCAGCAAAGATCTGAAAGGGAGTGAGTCTGAGACTTTCCAAATGAGGAAAAACACTTCATGTGCCATCACTGGGGCACAGAAGACCACCTTGTATCTCCTGCTTGTGTCTTGCCAGTATTTCCTGGTCCTCTGCTACATCACATAAGATAGTATAGATGCTGTTAGCCTGTGGGAGAAGTTGTAGGGGTGCGAGGTAAGAGAAGTTGGTGTGCTCCAAGGAAGGGCTCAGTGCTCCAGCCTGGTGTGTAGGTACAACAGGCTGCTGGGGCTGGAACAAGGGGGAGAAGCTGCTGCTAAGGTTTTGTTCCCTTGAGCTATTTTTGCCAAACTTTATCTCCTCAGCAAAAAAATTTCACATTGAAAGTGAGCAAGTAAAGGCATTTGCGGGTGAGTTTCACTGAGGTGAAAGTAAATAATCGCCACTGTGCTTTATAGCATGGTAACTGCTCGAATGCCAAGAGTAGGACAGATAGCTAATATAGAGTGTCTACATATATGTATATATTTAATACCAATCAAGTGCTCAAGTTTGATAATTTGAATATATAAGCTGTTATTTATGCTTGAACTGTTGTTAATATACATTTTTATAATGCATCTTCCCTGGATATTGCTGATTGAAGTGCACTCTTTTTTCTGTGTGATTCCTTTGATTATATCCTGTAAGTAAATTGCCTATTTAGAACCACTCAGCCTTGCTTTGTCACTATCTAAAGAGTTTTCCATCACCTATATTATGTCCATGTATCTCATAGATAATACCGAGGGGGGAGAAAAAAAACTCTAGCATCTATTGCAGTCATGTGTCTCTATGAAACACAGATTTCAATAGCTACAAAATGGTAGATGATCCACCAATGTGATTTTTTTCATTTTTTTCCTGCTGCAGCAGCACCATGCCTTTCTGCCAAGAGACTAGGGCTGCAGTCTTTTGATGTGCACTAGCTCTATAATGCCCTGGCTGAATTTTCTCATTAAATATCTCCCGGTTCCCTAAAATTAAACTCTCAAAAATGACTGATAAGAGTTTTTATTAGCTGTGTGTGTTCCTGATCTGCAGGTCAGGCAAAAACTTCAATTTTTCCTTGTGCTCTCTTCATCCTCAGCAGTATTATGGTGCCTGATGAATTCTGTGTAAGCAACACTACTAAACTGTACTTCACGTACCTTAATATAGTTTAATAATATAAAGTTACCACCTTGTGCTCAGTATATAATAACTCAATTTAACTGATTATGAAAAAAATCATACTTTGGGATGTTTCATGAAAACTGTTAAAGTAAAAATTAAAAAAAAGTCCCAATAGAACTGGGAGCATGGCTCTAATAGTTGGCAATTTCACACAAGAGTAGCTTATGCAATGGTTTCTCTGATATTAACCTTATTCGTCACAGATCTTCAGCTGGGTCTTATCTGGGAAGCTTTTAGTTCAATTGTAAACTAAGTGGAATTTTGGTCTTATTAAAATGAGTGAGGAAACAAGACCCTTCCTTTTTCTTTTGTGCCAGAAATAGCTCCATCCCTGCATCCTTGGGGACTTCTGCTTAAGATCTCCTGTACATCAGGAGAAAGTAGCAAGATGGTAAAAAGTGAGGGAGCCAAACGGCTGAGACTGTGCAGCTAGATAAAATGTTGACCTCATGGCACCTATCAGCATCCAGAGCTCATGTTCTTGGATGTGCCCCTCCCCAGTATCACATCCTGTTATTTTCAGGCATTTTTAAACCTGGAACCCCTGTATGTATGAAGAAATGCTTTGCCTGATAGTAGCACACACAAGGTATTTTCTTAAAAGCCTTTGGGCCCTAGACGTCTCATACCAGGGGGGCTCTGCAGTGACACATATCTCTTCCTGTGGAGGCTGCTCTGTATCATTGTTTAATGTATTACCTTGACTCATGTGCCCGTTAAGTGACTTACTATCATAACTCTGAATATTAGCCCCGTTGAGTAAGTACATCTCACTCAGCCAAGTAATATCTATTTATAACATGATAATTTTCACTTGGCCTGGAATTTCTATTTTGTCTTTCTCCAGTTTATATGCAGTCCTTGGTGTATTGCACATTATTCAAAATCCTGTATTTAATCAGTCTGAAACTAACCTTTAAAATCCATTCCTTCATTGCCACAAGAAGGGATAGGAATGAGTGCCATTGAGTAGGTACTAGCTACTCATTGGTCTGTCTGAAGTCTTGGACGAATTGAGTCAATGAAGAAAGCGAGGTGAAAGCAGGGCTCTGGTCCTTCAAGATGTTGCTAGAGGCTGCATGAACCACTCTGTTATGGGTGCTCTTCTTGCAGCAAGTAGATGCTTTGTTATACAGTTTCTCAAGATAAGCTCTGGCTTTCCCGAGTGTGCTCTCAAGCCATTTTCTGTTCCTGCTATGTAAATGATGAGTTACTACTACTTTATGTAAATTTTCTGCTATTTAAATAGCAAATGAAACTACTTGTACCACTTGTAAGATGGAACATTGAGGGCCTGTCTTTTTTTTTTTTATTTTCCCTCTGCTGCAATGACTTGTGCCTTTCATGAAAAAATAATTATTGCTGTTCATTTTACTCTGCAAGACCCACAAGCAGAAAAAGTACCACTGCAAATATCCTTCTGACTCAGCCAGCAGCCTCCGGTTTCACATCCATTTTGACAAGGTTGGTAGGTTCCTATGCTTCTTGCTGAGCTTTGTTTTTGTCCTCTCTGAGAAAGAAATGAAAATTTAAAAAAGAAAAACTACCACAAATAACCCCCAAAACAAACAATCCTAGAAATACTCTCCTTCAATATCCGTTACCTCAGAGTAATTCTGACCACCACAACACCCCACTTGAGTGTTCTCCCATGCTGCTAACGTGATTTCAAGAGACTCTGGTGATATGAAGCTGTTGATACCAGAATGTGATACTCAGCATGCAGAAACTTCATCATTTTTGCCACTTTGTTAATGTTTTCCATTCTTAACCTTACCAGAAATTTTCACCACCTCTGCTTCATTTCTGTGTAGGAGATAATAGCATGAAGAGCCAACTTGCATAATGATAACTATCACATGTGAACACTCTTTTATTTTGTCCTTTTAGCTTAATCTGAAGTGCTTCCTAAAGGGGCTCAGTGACTCAATAAATAATTAAGTCATAAAAACACCTCACTACAAAATCTTCCATGTTTGTACATATCTATTAAAGGTAGAATTAAAAATTAAAAATATGTTGTTTTCTGGTACCTATTTTTAATAAGCTATAAAGTATCAATTGCAATGAGATTTTCTAAGGCATTTGTCATATTGCTGTTCCAGACTCCCTTTCTTTTTAGCTCCCTCCTACACATCTCATTATTTTAAAACTTAAATCCTTGCAGTAAGGTTTAACTCTTTGATATGACTCTATCACTTCAAGGAAAAATAGACCATAGGCCGTGAAAACTGGAAAATGACTGCAAAATGACTCTGTAAAAGAATACTATCAAAGAAGAGTAATAATGTCAAAACTTGCATAAGCAGTCACTCTGGGATAATAGGAAGTTATTATGGAAATTTTTCTGGTGTAGATCAGTCCAGAGCTATCTGAGTCTGGTAGAATTGTAATATAAACCTGTATGAGTCAGTGTATTAATAATAAGACAGTCTTTCTGGTGTAGTGGTCAAACTTCTAGTTCTCTAACTCCCCTGAGAAATTAAGGGGATAATATACTCCTGTGTGCTGCTTGGCGTGAGGACAATAACATTTCTGTTGTGGGGAAAGTGGATAAAATTTTCCGAGTATCTGACACAGATAATAGGGCAAAGTCTTTTATTAACTAGTTCCAGAAAGAGTTAAAAATGTCTATCACTTGATGGATAGGAAAGTCAAACATGAAAAAGGAAATGGTCAACCAAGGTACCTCTATACGCAACCAGCAGTATTGTATGCCTCAGCACTTCTTAAAATAAAGTGTTTGCTAATATTTGCCTCTCTCCTTTCAGCAAAATTGGTATTTGTGAAACTCCTGAAAGGTGGAAACAGTCATACAATTGCCATCTGTGAGCAGCACTGAAGGAGGGGTGGGGGTGAGCAGCTCTTCTACCTCTAACTTTTAAACACTGGAGGTGTGACTCATATTATGGGCCATGACTTGGAAGAAAACTCCTTGGTACCTGCTGTTTATTTTAAAAAAAATAGTCCTGACTGGATAGTTGTTGCTTTTTTTATTATTATTTTTAAACCCTTAACATCCCTCACATCTCATTGCGTTGGTGTGTGATTAACTCATTATGCAGTCTAGTAGCCGTGTTCATGCAGATTGTAAAGCAGCTGCCCGTGAAGCTGGTACTTGGGATGTGAGTTTGCGTTGTGAAGGCCTGCAGCATCCCTGCAGAACATCATTTGCTAACATCCCTGAAGGGTTAATGAGCCGTGCTGAGTTTAGGCTGTGTTAGAGCAGAAGTGATGTGGAAACAAAATAATAGGTAAACTGTGTCTTCATCTCTAATACCTTACTATCACTGTTTATTGATTCATGATTTATTACTGCTTCAAAACATACTCTGTGGTACCACAGCCAACTCTGTGCATCCTCTGGTTTTCACCTGTCTGCTTTCTTGTCTATCTGAATGTTGACGATCTACCTTATTGTTTCATCTCTGTGCCAGCCGTATTTTTCACATTGAATCATTTTCTTTGCCTTCTCAGTTGTTGGCTTCAGTCATCCATTCTTCTATCTGTCTCCTCCTGCTCTATTTCCTCTGTCTCTTTGTGGAGCTGCTCTTGCAATACATGGGACAAAACAAGCTGCCGTTATTTTGTCATTGTTAGCTCTCTCTTCCTGCGTTCTGGTATCTCCAAGTTAGAGACTATTTACCTGGATGGTTAGTTTTATGTTTTCTTGGAAATAATGGCTGAAAACTCAGAAGAATGTAACAAACTTCATAATTTCACCTTCTCATACTTTTTATTTAAAGTAGACCTGGAAATTCATCTTATCAGGAGGCAGTAAAATTAAAGTTATTTCTGCTCCAGTAGTTGGTTGCTTTTCCTCCTGATTTTGGTTGATGTTATTAAATGCCCAATAACTGGAAAGATCTCTGAAGAATCTAAGAAGGAGTGTCAAAACCTGAACCTTTAAGCCTTGCCTTAAAACTCTTTCTACCTTCACTCTCTGTGATCCTTATAACAGGGGACCAACAGTTTCTGAAGTTATTTGCTCTGAAGAAGCTGTTAGTGGGTTTGTGGCTGCTGCCTTCTGTGTTCTTAAAAGACATCTTTCTACCTTTTTGATTGCCTTTTTTGACTTTCTTTTAATTCAGTCCCTCATGAACAGAGGGTGATGCCATCCATATTGCATGGGGTATAGAAAACTGGTCCTGCTGTCAGTAGAGGATAGTGCCTCCAGTGCATCTTCTGTGGGTGAGGTGTTGGCTAGTTTGAGCCCTGCTGGGTCACGAGGCGCAGGGCTGCGCTGCTGTCGATAGCAGCAGTAAAGGCATCTCTGAGTTGCCTCTCATTCTCTTTTGCAACTGAACCTATGGCTATTGGAAAGCAGTGGATCTCAAAACTGTAAGGGAAAAGCTTTATTGGCACATATATAAAGCTCCAACTTATTGCCTCCTAAACTAGTTTTCAAATTAACTACACTGTTATCCTGCTCTGTCACAGAAATCTTTTTTGCCTGTTTTGCCTTTAGCTTTGAATTTTTTTAAAAAAACAATTGATGCTGAATGTCACATTTGCCACCTCAGATATTTTAATGTGTCGGATTATTACAGTCATCTGGAAAGTGTCAGGATGCACTCTCTAATTAGTTAAACTTGATGGCTCAGAATGCTTTAGCAAATGAAGTTGTTCATATGGAAGAGAGTGGGAAATGAACTTGGGATTTTCATTATCTGTGACATCAGATGAGAGCTTAATGCTGAGGAGTTGGGGCATGGAAAAAGATCATGTTATGCTTGTCATTGCCTTGGCAAATATTCCTTGCCAGACATTTCATTGCTTCCTATCTGGAATTATGAAGACATACACAGAATATTTCTGTTGCCAAAAATAACCAGTGAAATACAATAGATTCACACAGCTGAGCTTAACAAATGGTTCAGCAATTGTATCCTTTCCAACCATGCAGAAAAAACTGCTTTGGAAACATATTGTGAAAGTGAGTCATATATATAAAGAATTTGAAAAAAATGGGATTATAGCCTGCAGACTTTTATGAGACTTGATTCACTGATGCCCAGAAACTTAGTACTATGGAGTGGTGTGTTTTCTACCTTTGAATGCGAAGACTAATACACCTGTGTGGCATTGGCCTTAGGGGAATGGGAGGAGTTGGGGGTTGTCTTCTGATTGGATTTTGCTTTTTTAACAAAAAAACCCTCTACAATAGTGCCTACTGATGTCTAGTTTAAGGACTGTCTTAAATGGGGCCAGATGTAACCTTTGCTGTTTTCTTGTTTGAGGAGAAAGGCAGCCCATGTTGAGTATGCTTCGTAGTTCAGAAAATGAAAATCCGGAAAAGTTGTTTCAGCCTTTCTTCAAGAAAAAAATTATTTTAAGGAATAGCTTTGACTCAATGTAGCATTTAAAATAGAAATAATCAACAATAATACTGTTTAAAAGCAAGCAAAAAAAAATCAAGTCACATGTAATCTAACATAATATTGTATAGTTTTAACTTATAATTTTAGATGCTTTTCAAATTTTGAACACTTCAAGCAGTTGGTCTATGGCAAGACAAGAGTGTGACAAGCTGTAAAATGTCTGACATCAAACGTACACAAAATTATTAGAAGTAACTTCAAAGAGTATTTTAAAAGTGAAAAATAGAATAAGCTGTTTTAACTTCAGGAATCAACCTTTTTCAGTCATGCACTACTGGAAAAAAATGTGACATAATATTTCACTCTGGTTTGTAATAAGGCTCTCGTTTATTCAAATGAAGAAGCATAAATGATAATGGATTACCTATTCATGGAGCAGAAGAAGGAAGGATCTTGGGGGATTAATTAGTAGTTAAAGTTAACCTGTGTTGCCTAAATAGGATGAATTTATTCTAAGTGATTTTCTGCTCCGTTGGGATTTTCTCTGAGGAGAGAGGACTACAATATTGGCAAATATCACTTGCTATTATGCCTGGATATCCATCTGGATATCTGGTCTGGATATGCACTTTTCCCCACAACTCACTGGAAAATTATTCTTCCTTCTCTGGTTCAAATGCACTACTTCCAATGTGTCTCACCATGAAATTCATTGATAACCAGAAACTCCATTATATAGGGTTATTGCCAAGTGACTCGCTTCAATTAAGTTGGATACAGTTGAGGCTTTTGGAACAGTGTTTATTCCTTATGCTTTTGACTGTGAAGAAATTGACTTTTTGTAGCTATAGTCTTAGAGGATTTCAAGATGGATGTATTTTAAGGATACTTAAATGCATATATCTAAAAACAACGATATCCAAACCTGAACCAATCAAACAAAACAACCCAATACCAAGCAAAACACCAAAATAATAAACTCTGAAGACTTTAGCAAAGTTTGTGTACCGTAGTAATGCACTTAGTGAGACTCCTGGGAAAGTCCAGTTTATTAAAAGCAAGAAAGGTAAACTGTAGTATTAGCTTTTGCCAATCTCATCTTTCGAATTATTTCTTTAGTTCAGAAAGTAGTTTGTTACGTGAATTTTTTATATTATCTTGCTTGATTTATATTCCAGCTTCAGTGTTTTCTGCGTGAGAATGACCTGGCCGTTGCCTCTTTTCACGTGAAGCACAGTTAATCCTGATTAAGTTATAAAACTTCCTTCAGCAGAAAAAGTGAATATACAGACACTAACTTCATGTAAACGGTATCCCACTGAAAAGGAAGCATCAAACATAAAGAATAATTTATATACCAAGTAGGCAGAGCAAGCCTTCTGTCCTCACATGACTTTCTCCTGACTTGTCTGATAACAGTGTTATTTCTGAGGAAAGGCTAATGCAGGCAAGCAGGTCTTGCTTGCAGATGTGAAACTAGTTGGATTATTCCAGTGCCTTCGTGGGGAGCTGTAGAATAGCAGATTGATTGCAGGAAGAATTTGATACCATTCTCATTCAAGCTTTAAAATTGGCATGGAAAAGACTATAATCACAGTTTCCATTCTTTAGCTCCTGTGTGCGTGTGTCGTTTTAAAAATTTTTAAAGTTTTTCTGGTTTTTTTTTCCCCATCAAAGGCATTAAAGCAATGTTCTGGGTTTCAGAATTTAAGTGCATCCTTTTCTCTTTTTACCACTCTATGCAATAACCTGTTTAGAACAGTTCCACAGCTGTAGTGGGGAAAGGCACTCTGTTACCTTCTAAGAAGAAAACAGTCTTACTGAGGGAAGAACTTGTGAAAAGTCTAGCAAAAATAATTGCTAGAATGTTTTTTGAATTATTCAAACTAGGAATCTCTGAAAACCAAACTTATTGAGCAATCAAGATGCTGTGATTACTTATTAGTAGATTCAGCAGCACTCGAGCAGAATCAGGGTTCCATAGACACGGAATGAGGTGAGATTAACAGGAACTTTAGATCAGCTGAGATTTACCTCTGGTATGTAAGCAGGGTTCATATGCGTTATTTGTAGTTTCACAGCCTGTATGTTTATGATCTTAAGAATTGCCAAGAACTGAGCATCTCACCTTGGCTTCATTTTGTGTTTCTCTCTCTTTCCATTTCCACCCAGTGGCATTCACTTCCCGCGACCGACTCTCTCACCTCCTTAACCACATCTGGCCCTCAGCAAACTCTAGTTTTGCATGTGTCATTTTTCATTGCATTTGTTACTCTATGTTTCTTTCTCCATATCCTTTTTGTTCCATATGCTTGTGCTGGGAGTACTTAGATTATTTGCTGTTCTGTCTGTGATGCCTAGCACAACATAGACCTATTCATGATTGATGCTTAGCCTTGTTTAGAATAGCAATGAAGATTAATAGGAAAGACACAGTGATAAATGTAATTTCACTTGAGTAGAAGAATACCTTGGAGAACTGCAGTTACGGTGATGTTAGAGGGGAAAAAATGTTTTAAAAATGTGTGTCTTGACAATGCTGGCTTCAATCCCTTTAAACAGAATACACTGAACTCTTCCAAAATAATTTCACTTGTCTCTGTCTTAGCTACAGAATTTTTAAAATGACTTTTCATAGCTATACTTTATCAGAAAAACATTTTCTTATGAGTTTTCTAATAACTTGCTGTTGTTTTTTCTGAAAAACAACATATTTTTAAAATTACATAGTAGTGTAAAAATGTTCAAATTGAAACTACAAAAATAAAATCTCCCAATGAATTACTGCTTTTCAAGGGTCAGTCTACTTTACTGTGGAACTTTTACTTGCTTGATCCATTTTTTGTTTTCTGTTTGGAGATTGTACCATTAATTTGTTATGATACAAAGGTTATGGCACAGAGGGTAGGTTTTTCCCACCACATTGGCAGCCGTACTTTGACTGTACTGGGAAGACTGCTGTATTTTAGGGTAGAATTACAAGGCTGAATTTCTCATTGGAATATCTTTACAGACATCTTGTTTTAGTGACAGTCACACTAATTTTTCTATATAGAAAGTGAGCATTTTTTTGGACTGTAAAGAACACCCAAAGGGGTTGTCAGTTGGTGTTTCTCTTTCTTTGGGATCATTTAGTGCAGTATTAGCAGTGTGCTATTGTTTGCCAACTGAGTCATTGCTGGTAACTCTCTGCAGAGACGAACTGTGTTGACACAACTTTTGTGGTTTAGTAAGTCAGAGAACGTTCATAGCTGGTGGGAAATATACAACTGCAAAGGTGACTGAGGTGTTAACACTTCTTCTGGGAGCCAGGCTGAACCTATTGCTTTTGAAAAGGGCTACTGTTTCTTTTTTTTTTTTTCTTTTTTTCAGACCTAAATCCAAGTGCCATTCTGTATGCGTTTTATCACTGCTTTTTTTTATAGAAGACACTAAAATGCCTTTACAGTGGCTGACCTTGTTGCTGTCATAAGAAACAGGAAAATTCTAAAAAAGCCCAAAACTTTCCTTCCTTTTTTTGTTTCAACAGTGTTGCAGTCTTCTATGTAGAAGCACCTGCTGTCACTGGACCAAGTTTTTTTCTGTAAATGTCTGTAACAATTTCATTTTATTAGACTATTTTAATTGTAGCTTATCTGATGGAAAAGTAGAGATACCAAATGTACGTCAGACCTCAGTTATTCAGTTGTAAAAACAAAATATTCTTGAACTCTTACTAAGCTTTCTTCAGCCTTTTTTCTACTGTTGAAATTCCTGTTTCACATTTTAAGCTTATGCATGTTAGTAAGAATCTACAGAAAGTCCTACTACTTGATATATCAGTGAATGAGTAAGAGGCTGTGACAGAATGGTGATCTTGTACTGGAAGATGTGCAAACATGCTTTCTGAATTGAAAAGAAAAATTAAAAAGTCATATTTTTTTACCATACTAAATTTATTTAAGGGTGGAGATTTTGCTTCTATTAGAAAATATAACAAAAAACACTTTTAACAATTATTCTGGGGTAGTTATTTTTGTTTCAACCAGAACAGTTATTCTGGGATAACTATTCTGCTAAAATTCCCAGTGTAGACAAGTATTAACAAATGAAAGCCCATTATTTTGTTTGCACAAGTTATACTTCCACAACCAGTCTTCTGTTTGTGTTCTGTTTGTTTTGGCTGCTTTATTCCATATGTCATTATTGATGTCAATCAAAAAGATTTCTAATATTTAATTTGCCATGACCTTGAGGACACCTGCCAGGCAAAGGTTATAAAGATTTTCATTGCTTTTAGGAAGGAACAACACTTAAATCCTAACAGTAAAACTAAAAGGAAAACAAACACAAAAGCTCACAAAAACAGTTCAGTGACAACTTCATTCCTATTAGAACCCAGGTATGCTGTAAAATTTTAAGAAGGATCTGTAATTTAACTACCGTGTAGTAAAACAATTCTGGAAAAAAGGATTTTCTCCAACTTTATTGATCATATAATGTCAGCAAAGGGTTGAGAGTTTTTAAAAGCTCTGTTGCAACCAGTAAATGGTAATCTCTTACTTCTGTGACTAATGTGCTCAGTGCTACATCTTTTATTTCAAAAGGCTGAGAACGGAACCTTTCAGTACTTTCTTTCATGTTTTACTTAACTGGCTTTTCCTGACATTTTCTGCTTCTGAGTTTTCTCTTAGAACACAGTGGTTTCTCACTGTTGTCTTTCTATCCAAACAGCGACATTGTGGTAGGAAAGCCAGATGTGTTCCTTGGTGTTAGGAAACAAGGGGAGAGAAAGCTGCCATTTTCACAAAAATATTTTGCTTCTAGTATTTGTTGGTTTGTTGTTTTTGGTTTTTTCCTATTGTTCTTTCTTCTCTTTTTCTACTTGTCTCCACTGAGGTGCCTGGCCTTGCTCTGATGCAAACGAGTGGTGTAGCTGTTGTCTCTTGCATTCCACACCAAAGTTTACTTGTGGGTTTTTTCATTTCATCTTCCTAGATTTGTTCTTTCCTGTCCTAGTCTTTCCTGGTGACTTAATTTAGAATATGTAGATGAAGGTTTCACTTGCAGTGAAAATTCGTTTGTGTCCTGAAAATTTAATTGCCCATTTCTATTAGATGCTCAGTGTGTGCGCTGTTCAGAATTGATTTTTTTTACTTTTTTTTTTCTTGGTTTGTTTTTGTTTGTTTGAATTTTCTTAGCAAAATGGAGACTGTGAAAGAGGACCCATCTGCTTTCCTTAAGGACATCAGGTAGTAGATCTGTAGGACAGAGCTGGTTAAGCTAATCCAACATTCTATTCATAGAATCATACAATGATTTGGATTGGAAGAGACCGCAAAGACAATTAGTTCCCACACCCATGCCATGGCAGGGACATCTCCCACTAGATCAGGTTGCTCAATGCTCCATCCAACCAGGCCTTGAACACTTCCAAGGGTGGAGCATCCACAGCCTCCCTGGGCAACCTCTTCCAGTGCCTCACCACACTCGGGGCAAAGAACTTTGGCAGCTATACATGACCAAAGCTAGGAACAGAAATAAGTTGGATTATTTGTTTTGTTTTGTTTTTTTTTCATTTGTTTTGGAGTAAGTATTAGGCTTCCAGTGGGAGAGCTGGTACAAAAAGTCATCTGAAAGCTGGAGCTTGCAAGGATTGTGGTGGGGAGAGGAGAGATGTGAGAGGAGAGTTGTGAGATGCTGCTAATCATGGGCTGTGGTGTGGGAAATGAAGCCTGTACGGAGTGTGGGAAATCAAGCCTGTACGGAGTGGCTTTGAACTGGTGACATGGGGAGATTAGAGTAGGGTATATATTTCTTGGATAATGATCTACATTTTCAATGCATTTGGTTGCATTTGTCAGTGTGTCTTACAAAGCAGGAACTGGGGGAAAAAAATCCTGAAATTTCTCCTTCATTAACATAAAAACTTGAGCTTTCATAAATAAGTGGTCTGCTCTGTGATGCTTTTACTTTCTAGGCAGAAGATACTATTCATCACCCTGCCTTCAAGCTGCAGACAGTCTGTGTTCATTGAATTTTCCTGACAAATATAAAACCAGCATATTTTTCTTTTAAAACACTTCTGTGCAAAACCCAAACTGTCAAGACAACCCCTTTGACCCAACTTCTCTATTCTCCGCACTCCCGAAGATTGCAGAGCTTGGTTTGTGCTTTGCCGTCGCTGCAGTCTCTTTGTCACATCCACCTCTGTTAGTTTGCACAGGCTTAGGTTGATGCTCGTCAGGTGGTCATGCCCCTGCTTCTCTTCCTGCAACTGGGTCTCCTTGGTTTCCTGTCCTGCTGTGTGGGTGCAGGGAATCACCCCTGCGAGCCCAGTAGGAGCTGGAGGATCCATGAGAATTGATGATGGGGGTCTGTTAAGCTGCTTATGTATTTATGCATTTGTAACTGATCAAATAAGGGAAAAGGTGTCTACATGTCATCTTAATGCTTTGCACAAATACAAATTAAATCATAATTGTTATCTCTGTCCCACCAAGAAAATGAGTTCTTACCCATGCTGGCTGGTACAATTCTCCCTGGTACTTCCCCAGTGATGCTCCAGCAAATTCAGTGCACACTTTTTAGTGTGCTTTGCTTAGCTAGACTTCACTCTGACATGATGGGAACTTTTCTCAGGGAGATGAACAATATTCTCATAAACAGCAGGGAGCCTTGTAATAAATCAATAAGAGCACATTAACCAGCTCTTGAGCGCAGACTGCTTCTGGATCTTTTGATGCCTAGAGCTTGTAGGAGCTCTTGGTTTATTTCCACTTTAGTTTGAACATTTGTCACTCTGCCTGTTGCTCCTTCAAAGCTATTGTTTGCAGGATGGAGAGAAGGTCATCCCAAAACAACAGTGCTTCTAAATTAACACT
>NW_009735588.1:31575-108359 GCF_000703405.1 Apaloderma vittatum | reverse complement strand
CAAAAGCCTAGTCTAAGGACGTCAGAATTGGGCTATGAGCAAAGGCAAGCATGAAGTGAAAATTTACTCTTAAATAACACCTTTCAGATGCTTTCCAAGCTGTGAAAGTGTCGCAGAAGTTGCCAGCCTAAATATGACCATGCTTCATTTTAGACAAAATCAAATAAAATCTTTTACTGAACTTGGACAACACATGATTTTTATTTTATTTTTTTTTTAAACTTAGTTTGAGGGAAAAACAACTTAGCAATCACAACAACAGAAAAAGCTCCGGAATCTTTGTTATTCAGGATAAATGTATGGATTTACTGAAATAGAGAAGGTTGGTAAAGCTCAATTCCAATCAAGACAGTAATCATAGTATATAGAGAGCTCTGTTCAGGAAGCTGATTAGTCAATCAAAATGCAAATAATTTGCAATCTGCATAATATCTCGAAGTATTTAGTTTATGGATACTTTTAGCAGAGTTCCCCTAAAACATTCAGTGTTTGCATTTGAAAGCGTGTGGTTTTGTAAAAGAATTAGTGAACCAAAGCGGTGTGACGTGATTTGTCTGGTAGAGCGTAAGCTGTTTCTTAGAGCCTTTATGTACCCTCTGTGTGGATACAACTTTTTAGCTCACAGGCCTGTGCCTGTTCTCACTCACAAAATTGGATTCACTGTACTCTGAGTCCTTGGCTCACAACTCTCCTGTGAGACCTCAGTAGACCCAGCTGGGTTTTGTTTCAGTAGATAAACATGTTTGAGTGTGGCTATGAGAATAAATAAATTTATTTTCCTACCCCCTCATCACTCCTATATCTGTTATGGGGCAAAGAAAAAGAAATCAGAGGCAACTACTCAGGAGAGATTTAAATCAATCTATGTTTGTGTCCTGAGCTGGTGTAAAAACCAGGATTCTTGACGTGTAGAGCAATTTATATTAGTATATTTGCAAGAAAAGAGAAAGATCTATGTAGTGCTGGAGGACTGGGATGCTCTTTTATGTGATAACCCAGTAGGGAATGTACCCACCTGGCAAGTGGGAGACTTGAAATCATGTCCTTCCACTCCCAGGAGGATGCCCAAAGCTCCTGTTTGAGCTGTCCCATCTTGTATAAATGAATTAAATAGCCGATGAGATAGAACAAGAGAAAAACAGCTTTTCAGCCTGCCGGCAAGGATGTGCCTTTGAGATAGGACACAGGGGTTTTACTCTCTGCTCCAGTGATTTTTGCTGTTTGTTTAGCTTTTTTTCTCTACAGACCTTGGCTTGCACACAGGAAAAAGCATCTCTCGTTAGACTACGTTGTGTATGTTTGGGGAAGGTAAGCGAGCATAAAGGCAAAGCATTGATACCAAAAGGAAGCTTTGCCAGGAGGTCTTAATGTGTCTGTGTGGTCAGGGCATTTCCAGGATAAGGAGAATGTGGGACCAAATCCAGTCAAGCAGAGGAAGGAACTGAACTTGTACCTCTCTCAAGGTGCTCAGATTTCTCAGTTGAGGGGCTTTCAGGTACCGAAAGTGCTGGGGACAGGGCCTCTTCAGGGAGAGCAGATCTGTGTTTCTGGGAAATTTGCAGTGATCAGTGCAAAAGTACAGTGAGCATGGATTGCCTGCTCAGAACTGATCAACATTTACTTGCCCATGGACAAGTAAGTGTATCATAAAGCAGTACCATTATAATCCCCTATATGGTTTTCCCTGTTTGCTTTACCTCACTGCATTAGGTGCAGTTGATCCCCGTGTTTTCCTCAAAGTGTTGTGACTGTAGGAGATGGGCACTTTCTCATGACTTTCTAAGGATTTTCTCCCTGTGCCTGGAAATCAGGGCTGTCAGCAAACCCCATCCATTCGTCCCTTGTTCCAGTAACCTGGTTTGCGTATCTCTGCAGCAAGCATGTGGCAAGTGATTGGGTTTATTGAGCAACACAGCCTGGACTGAGGCTGTTATTTACCTTTCTAGGGTTTACAGTTTTTCTTATTTTTGTTTCTATTTTTTAAAATCTGGAGTTAAACTGCAGTGGGTGGTGTGTCAGCAATTGTTATTCTTGAGACTATTTACCTCCTGTGTGTTTTGTTCTTTTGGAGCATGTAAGCTGGAAGTTAATGAAGAATAAAACTTCCTTGCTCAAGATGATGGACACTTAACAGCCCAGTCAGCCTGTCTTCAAGGGGCACTATCTACTGTTGAATACTCTCCCAAGTCCTATGCATAGGTACCTCTATCCCTGCTGTATTACTCACTAAGTAATAATTTAAATTATACATAAACATAAAATAGAAATAAAACATGAAAAATAATAAAGACGATAAATTTCTTCTTTAAAAATACTGCTAACATTAACTAATTTCAGCCCTTTCAGAAGTGTCAGCTTTACTTTATTCCATCCTGTTGTACAGATTGCTGCTTGAAGGCTTCTGAAAATTGTCTCTCTGGTGGTTCATTCATTATGTTGTCTCCTTCTTTACTAACAGGCAGCTTCCAAAATGTTGAGCAGCACTGTCAGCAAAGTACCTGGAATTCTTGCATACTATACTGGAGAGAGAATATGATCAAACTCTGCTGTGTTCTGGACGATATCAGTGGTTTTCTTGCTTTGAATATTATAATAATTTCTGTGTGTTAGCTTGGTGGGGAGAAGGGACTAAAAGAAATCAAAGTTTGGGGAAACTTACATAATCCTATTAATGAAATCTGGCACTGTGAGTCACACCCTGTCTCTGCCCAATTTACTTGGGAATTCTGCCATTGAGCTCTGTCAGGCTGGAATTTCTATGTCAATACTTGAAATCAGAGGAAATTTGTTTTAGCCTTTGTCTTAGCAAAAGATATCTTTTTACAAAACTTCCTATTTTAAATTCTTCTCATGAAGATTAGCAATTATTATTCTAAATATATCTAATTGCTTGAATATAAGACTCAGTCTAATGAGCAGATAAATGAGCATGAACATAACTGCTTGTTTGGACAGTGCCATCTAGTTGTTGCAAAATGTAGAGGGTTTTTCATTACAAAATTTAATTACCATAGCAAATCACAGCTCTATAAAAAACCTTCAGTGTAATTTAAGGCTGTTTTCATCCATTATCCAAACAGTTATTTCTCTGAAAAGAGACTATTAATGTAAAGCAATGACTGTGTTAATTAATGGAATTTGTGGAGCTAGCTGTAATATGATTTTTTTTTTTTCCTCTTCCTGTGGTACACTACATTAGAAGACTTTATTTAACAATATAAACGGTAATCTATGAAAATGTCTAATGGCTTTCTGGCTTTGTCAGAGTACCTCTCCGCCTCTTCCTCCTAAATCTTCCCAGTAATCTTTATCTACCACAGTTCTCACTGATAAAAATTCACCAAATCTAACTTTTCCAAGAGATTATTAATATATCTCTGCCCAGACCATCCAGGGTCAATAATCAATTTGGGTTTTTTCAGTGTTATAGGAGGAGGTCAGGTGTCAATAACTTCTAAGGAACTTTTTAAGGACTTCAGCAGTATTTTGTTTCTTTGGCACTTGCTGTGCTATATGACTTGCTGATTTGAATATTGAGCAAAAGCTTAATATAATGATTGCTTTCTGCCCAAGACTGCACTTTTCTATATTTTTAATAACTGAGTAAACTTGCTTGTCTTGAATATGATGCCAAAGAAAGATTAGGAACATGAAAGCGATTTATTGGGAAAGTAAGCCCTAAGCTGGTGCAATAAGTGTTATAGGAAATGTCAATATTAGTGAATATATTGAAGACTCAGGTCTCTGAATTTTTCTTCCCCCGTTTACTTTCTAGCACATCTATAACTGAATGTTTTCTGATCGTTCAGTTTACAGCCGAGAGTCTTTTCGTCATTTGTTAATTCAATAAGTGTTAGTCTGCAGTAAAGATATGTCTATTTGGTAACATCATTAGATTGCCTTATTCCACCCTCTTTTCAGAGAATTCATCTTACACTTTTACAGAATGCTTAATCAAAAAAGCAAACAAAGACCACCATTTATTCACTCTGCTTCTTGTATTGGTCTTTTCCCTCTTTCCCCTGCCCCTCCCATAAATTGAAGAAAGCATAACAGATTGAACAGTGTTTTTACTTGGAGGGAAACTTCAGGTTAAAAAGATTCAGTAAACATCTCTGATATTCAAAAGACTGATTGAGTAGAATGATTTCTGGGATAATATCTGTCTAAACGAAAACACCTTACTCTTAAAACAAGCTCTTGGCATAACACTGTGAACTCAGAGCTGAGGACTTGTGGTTCCCTGGGGCTGCTCCAAGAGCAGTCAGTAGTGGGTGTGTTGGCCAGAGCAGTCAGTCATCAGCTCACTTCTAGCAATTTGTAGAAGTTATGACACATATATATGACAGAACTACACCTGAAAATGGTGCCACACGAGAGACGGAGCACTTGCTTTTCTCCCCAGTGACTTTTAATTTTTATTATTTTTATTTTTTTGTTAAGGGAATTGAAATCACAGTAGCATGCCCTGTCAAGAAATAAAGTTATGTGGGAATCTTATTGACACTGTTTGGTAAAGGTTGAAGTACTCTTCCTTGAAAACAGTGCAAACTCCCTGTTGCAGAGCAGTTGTGTATCCGAGAGCAGGTGATCAGCCTCACCTCTTTCTCAGCCTCGCGATCACTTAGAGCTTGGATTGCTCAAGAGCTGGAGCAGAGATGGTACCTAGGACATCTTGCTGAGAATCAGAGGGGAGGGCAAGGTGTCAGCAGACTGCCTTACCTGAAACTTCTGCAGTGAGTTCTACAGAAAAAATTGTTATCTCTTTGGCCATGTGAATTGTTTGCATATGATGTTAATGACACTGGGAAAATGATGATACACTTGTCTTTAATTGCTGCCCTATGGGAAATGGGGAAAGAGTAAATCATGATCAATATCACTCTGCTCACAAAACTCTGAACAAAGCTGCAGGTGGGCAGTCAAAACTGTTATTACCACAACCTTGTTCCCTCCGTGTGGTACATTGTGCCAGCTCGTTCGTGTTTGTCTCAGTTTAATATAACACTGTTTCTGTCCTTTTCTCTAGAATGGGATTCTGACCTGCCTGGTTCTGAAATCTTGTTTTCACAAATATTTAACTTGTAGTGATAATTCCTGATGTTTAATTAAAGCTCCACAGTCTGAGCGGAGACATTCTACAGGCTTTTTGGAGGAGGTCAGATTTTATTGGGATACTGGAAATTAGTAAAGCTTGAAAAGCTAAGAGTAGTTTTGCTGGTATTATTCTATTAGAAGTAGTTTGGGGCAAAGATTCATTGTGTGCAATTATTTTATAAGAACAGACAGTACTTTTTCAGTACAGATTGCCAGTGACTGTTAAGGTATAAGAGCATATAGTTACGGTTTGAACTAAATCACTTTGATTCCAGGATTGTTATTGGTATATTCTAGTCTCTTCAGAGATTAGGAAGGTGATGCTTCCTATGTTGCAATGTCCTTTAAATAAGGTATGAACTCTCAGTGGCATCGTAAGAGATGTTCTTTGCTTCTGCTAGTTCAACTTCTGGCTAGAGGCAGTTGTAGTATCTTACAAATTCAAAGTATAAATTACTTTGTGAATTAGGAGTGACTTTAAAGCTGAAAAAAAACAATATTGTCTTCACACATCACATAATTTGTCAGTTAAAAGGTATTCACATTGGAAATTTTCCTCTAGTCTTATGCAGAACTTGAATAGGAGAGCAGAAAAAAGAAGCTACACTGTCAGCTCATGCATGTACAGAGAAATTTAGTTGCTTTTCCAGAATACACGTAATAACAGTTCATGCTGCAGAGCAAGGGAGTTCTGCAGAGGCACCAGTCGACAAACTCTGTATCTCATTTTGTATTTTTAGTTACTAATTGATTTATCCGACTAGGAAGTAGTTATGATGATGATTTTTCATGTAGATATTAAAAAAAAAAAAGAAATGTCAAACTGTCTTACAGCAGGATTCAAAACTTGTCAGTAGGGTTTGTTAATTTTTGGTTATTGACACGAAGATTGCAAAGCTGGGGACGTGTTCAGGAAAGGGTGTAACTTTTTTGAAGTAGTATTATTTCCAAGATCTGCTTTTGACAAGGAGTGTAATAATCCAGAATATCTAGTCCAGCCTGTGTACACTTGTTCCAATTTTAGAAGCGACTTGTGTTCCTCAGTTATACAGGTCCTTTTGAAAATAATTTTTCCATCAGGAGTACCAAAAGAATAACAATATAAAAGCCCTTCCTTCACTCAGGGCTTGAGAATACTTCTGATCATCCTAGATGAAAAGAAACAAAGAGAGTCTGGAAAAAGGAATGCTCAAATTATGAATAATTCATTTCTTGTTTTAAAAGAATGAACGTTCATAATTATATTCTAATTGACAAAATTTTGTTTTCAATACAAGATGCTATGAATGGCTTGACAGAACTTGTTATTTGCTTGTATAATGCCATGTGAGCAAGACATGCAACTGGAGCCCAGCCTTCCGCTGGATCCCAGGTGACAGTGCCATCACATGGCCCTCCAGATGGCACAGATATCAAGATGATGACATGCTGGCTGCTGAAGTGGAAAGTGTAATTACTGTGTTAACAACACATAATGGTGGATTTACTGTTGGTACTAAAGCTGGAGATGATGAATAATACATCACTAAAATCTCTCTCTCGGGAAAAGACAAATGCTTTAATCCATGAAGAATGGCTTCACTGGCATCCTTAATTTTTTTTTCAAGTGCTTTTTCAGAAGTGTCTTGTCTTTTTACTTCCTATCCATCAATGTAAGGTACAATGCACTACGAACAGAAGCAAAGTCATCCAATCTCTAACCATTTCATGACTTGTGTAACAGTATCAGTTTTGAACAAAACCATCTGAATGGCCATGGAAAGAAGAAAAATGGCAGGTGAACGTGAAACATGATTGTGTTTGAGACACCTGTACAACCCCTTTAAACTATTAAGTCTGAGGTACTGACAGAATGACCCAAGACTGTAAACATGACCTGTGACTAACTACCTTAGGTCACCCAAGGAATTTCTTAATGCTTTTCTAATTTCTTTAGCTCCTTTGAAATCCTTGACATATTATGAACCAATGCATTACTAAGAAGATAGTACATTGTTTTATAATGATGTATATAATATACACACCTATAAAAATACATACAAATTTCCCAATCTCTAGTTAAGCTGTTTACTAAAAAAATACCACACACTACTCTGAGTTTAAAATTACTAGGTGTTATTAATAGTGCCATCACTGGTAAAGTTACTGTAAGTAAGAGAGACCTTAAGATTGCTTAGATTTTAAAATTGTATTTTTTTTTTAAATTACAGTGCATATAGTGTGTTAAAATAAAGAGTCCTGTGGAAATCTCTCAGCTGATGACAATGTGTGTACCTATTTTGATATTTTGGGCTTCAGTAGGATACATATTGAGAATAGTAATTTTCTCTCAGAGACAACAGTGACTAACAGAGAGATTTGTAAAGAGAATATTGGTTGAAAACTCAGATGACAACATCTCTTCAGTGCAAATAGAAGTTTATTATTAGTTTATAAATTTACTACGTATTGTTAACTCTTGGATAATGTTTAAGGTAAATCTTTGCTCTTGTACAGTGTGTAAGATCAGAAAAGTTAAATACATTTATATCTTTCTCTTCTCCTGAGAAATGCAGGCAGGTGCCTTCATATTTACTAAAGTAGAAGAAGGCAGGTGATAATTTAAATTTCCATCTAGGTGGTGAAAGCTCTGAACTAATGCTAACGTAAGCTACGTTAATGTAGCATGTTTGCTACCTTAATGATGAATGTGGTCATAGAGATGGGTCCCAACAGTCAAGTGTCAGCCCCGTTCACATCTTCAAATATGTACTTGTTTGTTTTTCTGTGTGTGGAAATGAGACATGGTCCTGTTATTCTCTACCAAACCAGTTGTGTGCCTACATGTGTGTAGAGGACTGCTCTCTAAAAGCCAGTACCACTGAAGGTAAATGTATTTAAAATAGCAGTAAGAATACAGGACTTGGGAATGAAGTTGTTCCATTCCTAAATACAACCTAGTATATTGAAAAAGGGTGTTTTATTTCCCAAATCTTGAGTAGTTGCTAACTTTGTGGACTAGTTCTTCCAAGGCAGGATCCTCTTTGGACTAGGTGTACCAGAGTTCAGATTTTATAGTAAGATTTTGAAGGTGGCTTTTATAATGAATCGTATGAACAACTAAGGTCAAAGTGACATTTCATTTCTTTTGTTTTCAGGCAGCTGATATTAAATGCATTGTTTTATTCCTAAAATATTACTTAAAGTAACATGTAAGAAATGCATCTTTGTCGTTCTATTTTCAAACGCGTAAATCCCTTATGCTAACTTATTGGAACCATCCCTCTAAATGGGAAAAGGAGGACTCTATTGAGCAATTGAACTCAGATGTCTTATTTTGTCCTGTTTGCTTGTGCCACCTCTCCATACTAGAAGAGTTTGTATTTGTGTTTTGTTTTATAATAGGTGCCTTGAAAATCATCAAAGTATTTGTGTTTGATTTCCTGGTTGTCAAGATTTTCAGCTGGTAAGAAGTTAGGGAGCAGAATATGCCCCACGTGGAGCAGGTCTTCTGTTCTTTAGAAATAAGTATTAGTATCCCTTGAGATAATACTCTGATAATGTCTCAATTTCATGATCTCAGTAGTACCTTCCTGTATTCCTACAGTACTTAACGACCTATCATAGTCTGATCTTAGACTTCCTAGGAACTACCTACAATGTTGATTTTCTAATAAATGTCACCTCTTCGTCCATAAAGAATTTTGATGGTTGCATATTCAGAAATGTAAATATAAATGGTTCTCATAAAATTAAGATATACTTCAGGTATGCTATTTAATAATGTAGAGGTCTTTCTTTATATTAGCAATTTAAAAAAATTTGTTTAAGACATACCATTTTTAAATGTCATGCCCTGGTACTTAAGAATCCCAACAGTAGGTTCCAGTAGGCACCCTATATTCTTCTGATTTTAGTTGAAAGCATTGTTTTTAAAGATATTAAAAGTATGGTATAATTTTGCAATGCTTCATATTTTCCAGTCTTCTTAAAAGGAACAAAGTTAGTGTTTCTGAAATATGCATTTATGCTACTGTTAAGTAGAGGACAAAAAAGGCAAACTCATCTATTAATCAGTCTTTTTTTAAAAAGATATTTCTCCATAATTTATTTCAAGATTTTAAATGAATCCTACAGATATTAACAGATAACACTATTTACAACATCAGAATAATTTTTCTGTCAAACAATTCCATTATAGAATCAAAAGGGGTTTTTTTAAAAAAAACCTTTTAATCAGAAGGGGAAAAAATGCTAGTAGTTAATGTCATTTTTTGTATTTGTAGATCACACCATTTTTCTAGTTGTTTAGAAAACTAGCTAGACATCAGCAACCCGACAAAATTCAGATTCTCCAATTTTAATCTGCAGTGTGGATACACTCCTGCATTATGTCACTCTTTATCATAGTGTAGTGCTCTCACAATAGCAGAGTGCTCTGGTGTGGGTATTGGGATGTTCTTTGTTTGTTTTTAAATGATGGAAACAACTGTGGAAGGTTTCTGCACGAAAAATCTTCTGATTTAAGCTTTTAGGGCTCTTAGGCGAGCCCTGGCTCTGCCTGAGTTTTACAGTGTTATCTTACACTGTTATGTGTATGTTTTGTGGATATTTTCTCTTGGATTCTCGATCCAAGAAAATGTCTAGAAATATCTAGAAGATAAGGAAGAATTTGAATATAAAAATAATATATCTTTTTGATACACTGTCACATAAGGTTATAAACGCCATTGCTCTTCAGACTTCTTAATACACAAGTTCTAACACAAGATGTTGTCTGATAGTTGAGGAAAACTGAAAAAGATCAAGGAATGACTTAGTTCATAAGAGTGCTTTAGAAAAATTGTGAAAATTATGATGGCATAATTCAGCATCAGCATGAGCTCTGGATCATGTTTCAGTCATCAGATACTCATATCAGATATTCCATTATTCCACTGCTTTTCTTTCCTCTGCCCATTTTGAAGAATTTGCCTAGTTCCAGTATAACATCCAAACCTGTAGTGAATCCAACAGAATTTCAGAGTTCAGTAATGGAAGAATGTTTGTTTGTAAAACCCAGATCAAAATAATGTTTTACTATGACAAGAGAAAATGTTCTTCAGATATGCAGGTGTCTTGTCCTTGTGATTATGACTCCGTGTCTGGCTTCAGCTAGAAATTGCTAGCCAGGTGTTTCCATCTTCCTCATTTCATTGTGTGCGTGTGTGTCTGTGTGTGCTTGCAGCAAAATGGAGAGCAGAAAGCTGTCTGATTTCTGAAATATCTTTAAGATTCTCTTCCTTCTACAGCTCCTCAATTTCTTTCATTAGTATGTGCTGTCTGCATTTTTTTCCTCAGTACAGCACCTTCCAAAATAGTTGCTATTCAGTGTGCAATGTAAACTGAGTAGATGGATGTAACTTGTTGGGGGAGAGGTGATGAACACAATTGATGCTCAGCTTATAGCACACTTTTGCAGCATTTTAGTCTTTCATATCAGTTCTGGAAACTGCTCTCAGGTTGAAATGGCAGAATAAGAAACGTGTGAAACAATGTTCTGAACATTACCCTTATGTTTTTGGGTCTTTTTTAAAGCAGTAGCCGTTCAGTGCCAGGAGGTGTACACTTTGGCATATTTTTCCATTATCTTAACTTACCACTGCCTGCAGGACCATAAAAAACAGCAAGATGTAAAGTGACTCAGACATTCAAGAATCAATAATAACGTGGTGTGTGTGTGAAGCAGAAACTTCTTAAAAATTATTATTATGACATACAGGATTGAGCGTGAACTTGGCATATCCAGAGTGACCTAACAAGGGCAAGCTGAAGTGCTCCACTACTGGGGAAACGCTGATTAGTTTAAACTTCAAACATATTTGGCATACAATGACATTTCCTCCTCTTGTCATTACAGTCCTCCTCCTCCTGATCTTTCAATTGCACAATAACCTTAGATATATACGGGAAAAACTGCATAGAAGAGACTAGGGATTTTTGTATAGAAGTATCTGGGTGAGTGCCTAGAAATATCTAGGCTTTGGTATGAAAGTAAGGGGTTTCCTGACTAGTTTATATTGCGGGAATAAAAATTAAAAATCACTGAAATATTTAATAGCCCATGTGCTTAAAATCACTTTATAATCACTTTTGGCTGAAGAAACAGATAAATTTGCATTGATCCATATAAGACTGCTCCCCTCCCCCATCCTGCTCTCTAAAGAAGAAGTATTTAGAGGGAGGATTGAAATGATGAGACATACTTATGCTTTAAGTGGTAAATTAATTGCATTTTTGAGCCAGGCTCTATATCTTAAAACCTCAATATAAATGCTTGTATGGTATATCCATAGGGCATAACAGACGTTGCCTTATGAGACGTGCATGGAATATATAAGGCAGTGGTAAGCATCACTCTGTCAGATGCCACATAGCCTGAGGAGTTAATAACTATTATCAGTGCAAAGCTGAAACCATGTGCAGAGAGGTTTTGTAGCTTTTACCTAATTTTCAACACAGTTTCTAGTACACCATAAGCATGCAAGGGGAAAATTGCAAAAGCTTGTCTTGCTGATGCTTATCTTGGAAGAATTCGGTTGTTTGACTAAACAAAAGGCTACAGGCACTAGTGACTTTTTTCAATATGTCCTTTTCCCCTCTGCGTGACATCTGACAGGCTTGGGTGGCATTTTTGGTTAACATAGTTTCTGCAGTTGATTGAAAAAACAGGCAAAAAAAGGATCTCTTTTCAACGCTGGTCGATAGAATACATGTGCATCATGCAGTGTTCCTTTGCTTCAGTACACTTGATCAAATTTGTTTGGAGTGCTTGTTTGTTGAGATCTCTCCTGATACGTGCCTATAAAACAGGAAGAAATATACATCACTGTTGTTTTCTTTGGCTAGAAAAATAATCCGTTTAGATTTTCTCCTTTGTGTCCTTGTACTCCACACTCTAATATTTATCTCAAAAAAATTTTTTTTGTTACAAAAGTGTCTAGGTGTAGTTAAGCAAAATGTATTCTCGCCCCAACACTTTTATTCTAATATTTTCTCTATCTCTAGTTTGCAAAAAGCTTCTATTCGCATCAATTCAATGTCAATTCCTGCCGATCAGTTCAATATAGCTCAGCATTTCCCTCACTCACCAAAGAATCGCTTTTTTTGTATCTGGAATTGAGTATTTGTGCATGTGTGTATGCATATTTCCCCAGCTGCTACTTTGCTACTAAACTCTTTGATTTATGGCAGTTTCATTCTTATAATTGCTCTGTTTTCACTACATAAACCAGAAAATGCTATTTACTTTCATCCTAGATGACTCTTACTGAAATAAACATACACAGGCACTCTGGGAGATAAGGGAAAATGATGTTCTGCAAATGGCAGTGACCCCAATAATTGCCCTTGTAGCTGACAGGCAACCACAGCAGTAGCAGACGCAGTACACAGGAAACAGAATATCCTCTTAAATGTAATTATAACATGTGCTGCTAACAAACATATGTCGAGGTCTGGTTCAGAGATCCAGCCAGTCTCCAACTTTCCAATCCGCTGGATCTCATACTCATCAGAACAGTGTCATACAAACAACACAGATGTAATGATCTTTCACAGGGTTGGGTTTTTTTTCCACCTTGAATGCCCACAGAGCTTCATCATAGTGGAAAGAAGGTAGACTGTGGTCTTAGCAAGTTGCACAACTGCCATCAGATGATGTTTCAGACCATGGAGTTGCAGAGAAAGAGAACTGTGTCCCTTCCTTTGATTCCTAAAAAGTGCAACAATTATAAAAGTACATACTTAAAGCTCAAGAAAACTTTTTTTCAAGGAATGCAGAAGATGAAACTTTTCTGTATTGAGGGAAAGAAGAGAGAAAACATAGAGATTATTTTTTTCTAAACAGTAAATTTTCTGTTAAACTGTTTTTTCATTCAGAAATATTAAGAAAACATCACCTTCAGTAATACAAAGTGCGGATCTTCTTACAGGTTCTCTGTTTTCCATCAGACTTAATGGAAAGTCCAATGCAGTGTGCTGTCAGATAAGAAATAAAAAATATCTTTTTTTCCAGGGCATATCTTTCAAAAACACTGATTGGCAAGACTTAGCTTCACTTTGTGCCAAATGCTAAAATTCTGTAAATGTTACATGCCAGCAGAGCTGAGAGTGTATGCTACTTTCCAAGAAGCTCAATATGTAGCATTTCACAGGGAAGCTGGTCATCTGCATCTTGGGAGATCTGGTTCCCTTCTAAACTGATCTGCGAATTTCTCTGAGTGTTCTTGGCCAAATTTCTTCATTCCAGTCTATTGATCCTGGAGAAGGAAGGGATATATGTTTCATGGCCATAACAAATATCTAGCATGTTGGCAGAGCACATATGACTTTTTTTAATCACAGTTAAAATCCTTCTGTAGTCAGAACTCTGCAGATTTCACAATTCTCTTCCTTAATGTTTTATATCAATAATTGCATTACACTTTATTATGCATCTGCAATCATATTGACAACAGGCATTTCCCCCCAAAAAAACGTATTTCTATTTATTGCTACTTATTACAAGGTAACATCTGAATGGTTTATCTGTCTTCTACTTTAATGTTCTTGTGGTTTTTTTGTGTGTGTTACATAGCCACTTTGTCAGTCTTATAGACATGTACTTTGAGAATCCCATACTATAGATACTTACGTGACTCCTAGAAAACAATGTGTACAAATGGTCTGAAGAGAGCTGTGCAAAGAGACCACATCTAATATGTCATAACGTACAGAGTCCATGCATTGCATTTTCCTTTTCCTGTTCCTGATTACTGTTAGGACAGGCAGTGAACAAACAGTGTGGACCTTTTCACACCACTGTGTTCCTGGCTCCCATCCTTGGGTGACGGAGCCCTGACACAGGCTGCCCAGAGGTTGTGGAGTCTCCTTCTCTGGAGACATTCAAAACCTGCCTGGATGCGTTCCTGTGTGACCTTCTCCAGGTGATCTTGCTCCGGCAGGGGGTTGGACTAGATGGTCTTTCAAGGTTCATTCCAACCCCTGACATTCTGTGACTCTGCATCTTGAACTGTTTTTTACCCTGTGGCACAGTTCAGAGTATGTTTGTTTGTGCTCATATAACATCCCCCTACAATCAGCCTCAATAGACCAAATTTATACAGTAAATTGTCATAGGTAAATTAACTGCTAATCTTGGATTAATATTTGAAAGCTAAAGATTTAAGAGACAATAATGCTAGGAATGTGGCCCTGGAAACCAGTAGGACACTGTTGTAAATGTGTCCGTAAATGTAGTGACATGAGTACGCTAAGCCAAACACACTGCAGTGAAATTGAGTTCAGTCAAGATATTAAAAAGTAACGGATTTTAGCAACAACAATTATACCTTGTGAAGGAATACCCAGGCCAGGCTAATGGACTAGTTGTGCCTGGGACATAGTTAAGTTGTTTTTGAGTTAGTCTAATGTCTGTTGTTTATTAACTTGTACTCTTCCGTTAAATTTAAGACTTTCAGTGTTGTATGAAATGGGATCTAAAAGCTATTGTATGTGTTTTGGCCTTAAAGGTCATTCAAACCAATGTGGTAGTTTGCCTCCTGCAAGGTTGTCACACCAGCCCTCGTAGAGATCCTGCTGAGTCTACGGGTCGGAGGATGGTGCGCTCCAGCACTAGGGAGCAGCACCATGGGATGCCTTGGGTAGCTGCCGGCCTTCCAGATGTTCCTTCTCCTGACTGCTGGAGCCACAGGCTACCAACCTTCAATTTGTGGCCACAAAGCAACGATGAAAGTTCTATCACTGGGATAATTTTTTCTTTAGAAACAATTCCCTAAGCATCCCTCCTGCTCCCTTCTACAGAATTACCAAATATTTCTTAAACTAGGGCGAAGGACCTAGCTGTTTCAGTTTTGTATTCCTAGTTCATAGTCCAGCCTGACAAACAGTGTTGCTACCACTGCTGGTGAGTTGCTGAGCTGTAAGGCAGTATGGAAACATCTCCACTGCTGCTGCTGCCTCTCCGTGGCTGTGGTTTGATGCTATACAGGGTTTGGTAGTAGTAGTGCTCTTTGTTACTGCCTCTCTCTTCTTTCTAGGCATTTTCAGTTGTGCTAGTGTGACTTGGGTTTCCATGTCTAGTATCTCGACTGTGGAATCAAACTGTCTTAAAAAAAATATATTTATATTTGTACCTACCTGAGTTTCTGTCAGTTCAAGCAAATGGATGAATTTGCACCAGTGAAAAACTGATGCTATATGAGAGAAGAATGAATAGTAGGAGTACAGATGTGAGAAATAACAGTAATGCTATCACTTAGTAATGTCTAACTGCACCTGGCAAGAGAGCCTTACAGCATACCATGCAGCCACTGACTGACTCACCAAATATTCATTTTTCGAAAAGATCAGGACTTTAAAAGCTGCTTTCGTTAGTAGCTTAAGGAACCAGCCATGATTGCTGTGCTGGAAGTGTAAAATGACTTCTACTGATGTGCCACCTTTTCATGTGATCGTAGTTCAAGAAATATTTTGGGATGAAAATTTAATTTCTGTTCACTCGGATTTAATTTCAGGTATAATCAGGCAAAAGCTATTCAGTTGGTTAAGGTGGTGAGCAAATCTCTTATTTTTGTTGGGTAAGCTCTCAGGATGGCTTGGACAAACAATCTGCATATGTACAATCTAAATTTGGTGTGGAACCAATTTCATGAACTGTTTTGCCCAGCTTCTTTTGCTTTACCTCCCTGAGCCTGTAAACAGGCATAACTGGCTGCACAGCTACAGAGAAAGAAATAACTGACTGGTTGATGGTACTTGTGCAGAGGGACTGAGGTTTACAGTGGATAATGAGTTCAATAGGAATCTGCATCCTTGTGCTGTTGAGAAAGGCAAAGGCTGTACAGAAGCTGCAATACTGTTTAGAAGATATGCAAATCATTTCTCCATTTCTGCTTCTATAGGGCTTTAGGTGTCATCTGTATTCCATAGGGGTATATAAGAACCAAATAGAGGGGTCCAGAACACTGATGATGAGAACCATCACTTCTAGAAAATGTCCTGTGGGAAAAGGTTGCAGGAATTGATCCTTAATTTGTCCAGAGACAAAAAGAAAATTCACATAGTTGACACTACAGTGTCCAGGTAATTGGAAGGTATAAAGAATTAAACTGTTAACCCTCTGTGTATAAATAATGAGCAGGGTGCTTAAATTACAAAAAAAAAAAAGTGGTTTATTAGGAATTGGGGAGATCACACACCAAGAAAACAGTACAGTAACCTGTCAAGGGGGACCATTAAATCACTGCTGTATGACATGGTCCTTAAGATCACCACCGTGCATTCATCTGGAATTGCATGGTGTTATTAATATCTCCTTTATGAAGGGGACACAGTTACCTGCTGCCTTTTATAAAAGGGGAAACAGACTAGGCAGGTTAAAATTTCAAAGCTGCCATACAGTGAAAATGGAAGAAAGCAGTTATGAAGAAGTGGGCACATCAACAGAATAAAGTATCTGCAATGGTGTAATGTGCCAGATCAGTAAGCACTTGTGCAATATGCTCTTTGTGAAATATGTACCATATCTGGTATGAGGTAACAAAGCAGTTGTGTGCAATGGACAGCAAGCGTCCCTGTGGACCTGCACACTGAAACCAGGCTGATGTCCCCAGGTGTTGTAGGTATGCCAAGTGCAGCATACATCCTAGATTTACCACTATAGAACTAAGACTTCAGTGTTCCACCAGATGCCTGCAAACTGAAATGATGAAAAGGGAGCAGTCTGATAGTCTCATGTAGAGCTGCATTAATTAGGGAATGTCTTAGTAGCAAAGCTATGAAAAAATTCCTCAGATGTATACTTTGGTGCAGCAGTTGGAGGAGAGCTGACTGAATAGCCTCGGGGTGTTCGTCTAACAGTGACTGTTGCAGAATGATGGGGAGGCCTTTGGCCAAATGGTCAATGTCTGGAAAAGGTTGCAAATTCAAACTGCTGAGGGAGTTGTGCCAATTAATGTAATGAGTTTATTGTATGATGTCATTACTGATCATATCACTTTGAGATGTGATTTGCAGCCCTACTGCAATGTTAACAAAATGTGTTTCCAATGTCAAGATTGCCTTCAGTTCTTCTTGGCACACAGATTGTTTTGGAGTTTGAGTTTCTGTGTCCATTTCTCCCAGGAGAAAAAGAGAATTTCAGAGAATGTAGCTGAGACAGGGAGGTAGGGGGACTGGCCCAGATATCCTGTTGGCTGCAATTTGCTTTCCCTGAAATCATGTTCTTTCAGATACTGAAAGGGTATCCCTGTGAGATGAGCAAGGAGAGGCATTCTTGCTCTTCATACAAGATCTGCTCTGACCTCTTTTGCTGTTATAATTAGTTTTTTTCCCCTTGACAGTGTTAGAGAATTTTCTATTGAATTTGCTAATCGTATCATCTGCTGAGGCACAGAACTGCTAGAAATAGTCTGATACGGTAAGGGAAGAAATCCTGTTATGCCATTTAACCATTTCTCTGACACTTGCTGTCCCCACTAGCACATAGACAAGTGTTTGGGCCTGACTGATTTAGTTGAGAATAATTATGAAGGCATTAAATACAGAGCTATAATTATTAGTCTTAAAAACTAGGTTTTGATATGGAAAGTATACTTTACATATTAAATGCATGTGCATGTGTAATTGTTCACATGGTGCAGCTAAGTGTTACAGACCTCACCTGCAGTTTTGCATTGAAGTGAAAGTGATATTTGCATTAACGAAACCTATAGGCAGTCTTGTACTAAATTAGACTATTCCTATGACAGTCTACCTTAAATTCATCTTTAAATCTTTCTAAATCAATAACAACAGTTGCCATGTAACAGTACAGTACAATCAGCATCTTCCTCACCAGCTTCCCAGCACACAAGTTACACCAGCTCCATGCTTCAGCCTTGTTCTAATGATGTGTGTCCCGTGCTGAGCCTGGGCCACCTTAGCAGCCACTGTGCTGGGGCAGTCTCTGCTCAAAATCACGAGATTGATTTGAACCACTGAAAGAGCAGAAAGGAAATTTCTGGAGCTGAAAATCCAAACACGTGTGTGTGTGTGTATATATATACACATGTATATGTCTAGGCTTATATATCCTAGATACACAAATAGGGTTAGATATGTGTATATTCAACACCTTTACACATAGAATCATGCGTGTATACACATTCTGCTGCTGAAAAGCTGCTGAAGAATAAAGAGAGATTTAAAGGCATGGTTGAAAGAGATCATGTGATCTTAACTTTAACTAAAAAAGTAACTACTAGTTTTTAGCAACATTTATTTTTCTTTTAGCAACAAGGATCTTTTTGTGAATTCTAGTTGTTTCGTTGGTTTGCTCTGCACAGAATAACCTTGCCATAGAATAAATAAGCTATTTATTTGAAATAGGCTTATTATAGATGTCTTTGCCCATTTACTTTGCAGTAAATCAGTTTTCTGTTTAGAATCTCTATTTTTGGGAATCCTTGTGACCATTACAACCCCACTGGTGGCTGTCACTTGAGCAGGGTTACAGGAAAGACAGGGCAGGTAGGGCAGTGGGAAATACACTGCCACAGTCCCAAAGAATTTTCCTATCATTATTTATTCCAGACAATGATAGAATGGCATAGGTTGGAAGGGACTTTAGAGATCATCTAGTCCAACCTCCCTGTCATGGGCAGGGACACCACCTCTCGACTAGACCAGGCAACACATGGGGACCGAGCGGGAATCGAGCCCGCGACCTCAATGTTGGTCATTGTCAGCACTGCGCTCAAACCACTGAGCTAACTGGCCCCACAATGAAAGCTATTATGGCTCTGTAGTTGCCAGTAGTTACTTCTTTTCACCCTTTTATTACTCGCTTCCTATGATAAACCAAGTGGAAACCACATGTAAGCCCCTGGTGCTAATAATTAGAACACCAGTGACAAAATTTTATATTTGGAAAAAATCGCTGCAAGAACAAAATTGTAATTACTGCAGGCAATCCAGAAATGCTTATACTTGATGGGCACTCTGATTTGTGAGAGAACTAATTTGCTAACCACATACAGTACAGCTATAGTAACTTTCTAAAATTATTTTGTCATCGTAATTATACCTTATGCCAGCAGTTCTAAGCAAAACTTGCTATTAGCTTAATTGAGGAAAGAAATGAAGTGAAAAAATACCTGATCTAATGGCCCAAAAGCTACAGCAGGTGCACAGCAAACCCAGGAAATAGGTCCCTAGAGCACACAGGGGTGAATTCCTGATCCTGGAGCACTAAAGATAAATACTGCCAATTACTCCAAAGGTGCTTCATGAATAGATGCACTCAATGCTTTTTCTATTTTTGAAATAGGTCTTGGAACAAATTCAGCTATACGTTGCTGTAGCTTTTACCAAGTAGGTGTCCTTGTATAGGACTTGGTTGTGGGCTCAGAGTTGCATCTGCTTTCTTCTCTACCAGAAGGGAACAACTGAAGCACTGAGGAGCTGAATAAGAAGCATATGAAACGAAATATGACGGGAATGACAGCTGATTGACATGTCTGCAAAGAGCAGACGCTAGCAAGTTTCACCAATGTCCCTGCAAGTCAGAGATGTCACCGATGGCAGAGAACAGCGGCATCAAAGATAACCTACTCCTTTCCATCCTGAATTCCTTCTAAAGGAAAAGACAGTGACTGCGTTTGCTGACAATGTAGCTGCCATCACGCAGACTAGGAGTGGAATCTATCAGACTTAGAGAGCACAAAGAAAGGAAAAAAGGAAAACCCCAAATCATTCTTTAGATGTAAAAACTTCTATTTTGTGAATTTAGTACATTGGCTCCTGAAGAGATAATATCAACATGAAGTTACTTATTTTGCTCTAACTAGCATAGGTTTTTCTGGGCAAATGATGAGCAGAACCTCGTAATTTTACAGCAGTGCCTTCCACATGAAGTACTGCTGCTGGACGTTTTAGCAGCAGCAGGCTTCTCAGTAAGACTTTTTTGGCTTGTTTGAGGTCAAATGAATTCTGTGCTTTGTTTTGCAGTACTTCAAATGAGGGGAGAGAAAAAAAAAGACTCAGCTTTAAGTTTAAACAATAGATTGGGTTTTTATTTAATTATTTTGCTGTTTATTCTTTAGTGTCTAGGGTAAAGGTGATTTGGCTTTCAGTCTAACTATCAACTCTTACTTTGAGTAAATTAATGGGAGGTAGTTTCGAAGTTCTGCGATATGATCAGAGAGTCAGCAACCCAAGCCCAAAAGGTTTGCTTAATCTTTTTGCAAATAATTTCTTCTAGAATGCTGTTGTGATTTAGTGAAAGATATTACATTGCCCTGGAAAATAATATGTCTTCTGTATTGATGAAAAAAAAAGTACTGATTTTTCCAATTTGAATACTTTTGTTCTCAGTTTATATTATTGATAATTTATACTGGAAAACTATATAGAATAAACAGCAAATATTTCATTGGCCACTGTTTGGATCTATTTGCAGTTCTTGCTCCAGGAATTTACCATCAGCTAGAAAAATATTGAGTGCGATGAGTTTTGTATATACCTAAGGGAAAATAATCATAAACACATGAGTTTAAGGTTAAACCTGCTGAAAATATCAGTGAGCAGGTTAAAATTGATAGTGTAATCTGGCCTTGAGTAATGTGCCTTTAAACAGTTTGAACAACCAAAGTATCAAAGGTCAAGGATGTAATACTAACTTCACTCACATGATTTTTCATTACAGTGTTACTAGAATGAAGCTTAATATGCTTTCTTAGAGTGATTAATAAGTTTCATAAATTAACCATGAGTGTATTTACCAGTTATAGCTGTGCTGTAATAAAATGATGATGCTCACAGAGACTATCCCACTCCCTCTCCTATTTTAGTTGGAATTAATAGCAAGGACTATTTCTAACAAAAGACTTTTTCTTTCTAAATTTTTATCCATTGTGATTTTAAGGGACTTAAATTCTTAAAAGAGCTTATTTATTTAACTGATAATATTTTATCTCCTCTACTTTCCCTTTATTTTGAAAGCTGGTGTCAAATGGTTGCTAAATGGTGAATTTCAGGTCAAACCATTACACATGCTTCATATTGAATTGAAGTTTTTTTATTAAGAGCAGCTTTTGGAAAGCCAAAGTGGACAGTCTGAGGAGTGGTGAGGCCTGATTCTTAAGGATTATAGGATACTGTTCTTTCTGGGCCAAATGCATAGACTTTCCTCTTAGTGATACGTGTACCTTTTCTGAAGTAAAAGCAGATACAAAAATAACTGTACCTGGGAAAGAACAAGCCAAGTACCAGTATAGACTGGGGACTGACCTGTTGGAGAGCAGTGCAGGGGAAAGGGACCTGGGGGTCCTGTTGGACAGCAGGATGACCATGAGCCAGCAATGTGCCCTCGTGGCCAAGAAGGCCAATGGCATCCTGGGGTGTATTAGAAGGGGGGTGGCCAGTAGGTCGAGAGAGGTTCTCCTCTTCCTCTACTCTGCCCTGGTGAGGCCACATCTGGAATACTGTGTCCAGTTCTGGGCCCCTCAGCTCAAGAGAGACAGGGAACTGCTGGAGAGAGTCCAGCACAGAGCCACAGAGATGATGAAGGGAGTGGAACATCTCCCTTGTGAGGAAAGACTGAAGCAGCTGGGTCTCTTTAGCTTGGAGAAAAGGAGGCTGAGGGTGAGTGTCAGGAGGACGGAGCCAGGTTCTCCTGAAGGATGTCCAGGACAAGGGGCAATGGGTACAAGCTGGAGCATAGGGGGTTCCACAAAAACATTAGGAGAAACTTTTTCACTATGGGGGTGACAGAGCACTGGCACAGGCTGCCCAGAGAGGTTGTGGAGTCTCGTTCTCTGGAGACTTTCAAAACCCACCTGGACGTGTTCCTGTGTGGCTGCCCTAGGGGATCCTGCTCGGGCAGGGAGGCTGGACTAGACGATCGTTAGAGGTCCCTTCCAACCCCTGACATCCTGTGATTCTGTGAAAATAACTGCTTATTTTTAATTTGAAGAAAACCACTTATTTTAGTAGCCATGAAGTATATGAAACAAAACTTTAATTTGTCTTGCTTCTTTTTTTAAAGACAAGCTTGATAAGTAAATTTATTTTAGTAAATTTCAAATTATTGTAATACATATAAAATTCTTCAACTACAGTTTAGAAAGCTATCTCTTCAGCTACCTTTTGCCCCTCAAACCCCTGTCCATTCCTACATTTTGTGATTTTTGACTTCTTTCCTTTTATTTTTCCCCTCCACTAGGTTGTGTTAAAATGCTGATATTGAACTTTGAAAAATTTATGCTATTTGAATATAATTCTTTCACAGTAAGCTAGTTCAAAAGACAGGTTTTTTTAAGCAGTAGTTCAATGTCATAGAATGATTTTTAAAACTCACAGAACCTCTTTCCAAAACTCTCCCTGAAATTTTTTGTCACAACTCATTTGTTTTCCCAAGCCTCATGGATAGGCAGCACACAGAAATAATGATCTGGGGAGATGGGCACTTAAACAATATAAATATTAAACAAACAATAAATGAATGTTCTCCTTAAAACAGCCATTAATCTTTCAAATTTGCATGAAACAATTCAGTTGCTTAAGAACATCAAAAGATGTTATAGAAAATAATAGAGCAGTGATGTGTACTTATTCTCACTGAAAAACATAGGCCCTAACATCATCAAGAATCTGGATCAAAAATGCTTTGGGTAGTTGTTAAAACCAAAGCATGTATTTTGCAATCCTGAATAAAAGTAAGATAGTGCTAAGTATTTCTTTTCTTAAAATAACAACCTGTTAATGCTTAGTGCGTTTATTTTCAGTGTAACTGTCAAAAATAACAAATACTAATAAATATTAGGTTTCTAAGCAAACTATTTCACACAACAGAACATACATCTTAGCAGCAGGTGTTAATTATTGACAGGTGTATGAGTTTAAAGTTTGCATTAACAGACAATCTGTTTAGGAAAGATTTTAGCACTTAAAGAGAACTGAAGTGTAATATTTTTTCTGGGGCCTGATTACCTTATATTTCTGCTTATCTGAGTATTCTGAAATTACCTTCCCCTGATGTTATTATTTGGTGTGAATAAGCAGTCTAATCAGTCATGTTAGAGTAGAATCCAAAGAGTATGAGGCTTGTAGTCAGTTCTATAAATAAGCTGTAACTCTGTTTCCCTAGTATGTGTGCTTAAAGTATTCTCTATAAAAATGCTATACAATACCCTTCTTAGAACCTCTGATTTTTTTTTTTTTAATTCTGTGGAATAGAAAAGGCATAATCATGCTAATTTAAAAATCAAAGTTTAAACTTATTTTATGGTAAGCTAATCCTTAAAACTCCACATATTTCTGTAGCAGAATAGCTGAGATCATATCCTTGAGGTCAGCATTTTGTAATCATAGAATCATAGAACAATTCAGGTTGGAAAAGACCCTTGAGATCATCAAGTCCAACCATTAACCCTACACTGCAAGTTCACCCCTAAACCATATTACCCAACACCACATCCAAATGACACTTGAACACACACCCAGGGATGGTGATTCAACCACCTCCCTAGGCAGTCTAATGATGTTGTCTTATTGTAATAGAGTTAAAACTGTTTACATATGATGGTGAATTTATGTCAACACCCCTTACACTTAACCACCTATAGCCTACAGCAAAAAAATGTCCTCCAGGCTCACCCACAAATGCAAGAATTATTCATGTAATCATATATTTAATAAGTTCTGTCTCAGCAAATGTTAATGCTTGTCCTCAGAAACCACAGTATCTAGATTCATAAATGTTCATGTAGAAATATTTTTAAGAATGTGTTTCAAGAGTAGCATAATTCTGTGGCTTATTTGCCTTAAAAGAAGATTTTGTTGGACAAGGTAAACAATGAGCCAGTTTTGTGGATTTGTTTGTTGTTTTTGGTTTGTTTGTTTTCGTGGGTTTTTTTTACTCGGAGCAGTATGTAGTATTTTAATTGCATGTAGCAGGGTTTCTGATGCAGAATTAAATATGAGATGTGGCCAGTGTTGAAGTTCTGCTCTATTTCCCTGTCATGCTGCTGTTAGACCTGCAGTGTCTGCAAAACTGGTTTTGAGTGAGTGTTCATGTTAACAGTGTGCATATTCCTCTACCTGACAAGCAGCTGCCAGCAGCCAGGCACATTCAGGGTGATCTGATACTAATACCTGGAGAACCATTCCGTACAGTAATAAGGATCACTGCCAAGGGAGCAGAACTATGCAGTTTTAGCTCTTTGTTTATCTGAGATAAAAATCTGTGTTTGTTAATTCCTGTGAGCACACTGACTCGAGTAACAAGTTTTATGTGTTTTAAATATTCTTGCAGTTTTTACTTGCAAATCATAAAATAGATTCAGAAGGTGGATATCAAAGCTGGCTAGTTCCCTTGCTTACCTCAGAGTGGGATCAGCTAAACCTAAACCATTTGTCCAAGCTGGTCTAAACTAAGCCTCTAGGTAACCTCTTTCAGTATTTAACTACTGCAATAACTAAAAAATTCAGTTTATACCTAACAAGCTTTTCTTGCTTCCATATACAACTGCTTCTTCTACATTTATAATAGAAGTTATCTACAGTTGCTTTGCTGAAGATTTAATTTCCTTTTTCTTGGTGGTAATGTTTTGAGGAGGCTAAAACTTATTCCTCTATCTAGTCTTGTCTTGTAACAGGCATTGTTTGTGCAACTGTTTCTTGCTTCTGATCCCTTACTGCTCTTCCGTACCTGTTCCTAATCTTTGCTAGAAAGTTGCGCTTCAAATTCAAGATGCTTCTATTGAAGCTTTGCCAAGGACAGCTAGAAAGAAGACTGACTTTACAGATTTGCATGGGGCTAATCTGTTCTTCTACCCAAGTCCGCTGTTTGCTTTCTCCTGTTTCATATTCAGTTTGTGTTTTGCAGCACTGTACAACATATTTCAGATTCTGAATTGCTCAGCAACTAATCACTGTTTATTGCTGGAAGTGTTTGCTATTCATAACTTGCCAGCCATAACATGGTTGCCTAAATCACACCATGGATTTTCTCCTTTTTTTCCTGCTTTGTACAAATAGATGGCTAACAATTTACAAATGTGAGCTCATGTATTTACAGGGCGGATGACCTCATACACCTTCCTGTATAGTGTAACAATGCCATGATTTCTATTATTTTTCTTAATCATGTTACTGATATTTCTGTATTATCTTCTATACTCTCATTATAGTAGATTTTCACATCCAGTTTGCATGGGCAGGATAGACAGTTGTGCTTGTGATGGTTTGGTAGTCTGGTTTGGTTTTGAGGGTTTTTTTTTTCCTACTTCAATTTTTTTTTTTTTATTGACAGATTTTCTTAAAGATTATCTAGAAGCAACTTCATGCAATGAGGTGTTTTGTGTACTCAGAGACTTTGGACCAACTCATATTGAAGGTGTGTCATTAAATCAGCAGGTTTTGCTTTTTCTTATATCTTTATTAAAGCAAACTGTAATTTACTACTAATTGCTAAAATATCCTTTAGATACCTTATTGATCTGATTTCATTACTAACTTGTTATGATAGGAAGTTTTGGTGTTCTGTGTCTCAGCAAAATAATTTAGTTTGTTCCAAGACCAAAGCTTAAAATAGCTTATACCTAAAGGACTATGGAGTTCTTTGTATCTCAAAATTCTAGGGCATTCTTTTTGCCTTTTTTTTTTTTTTTTTAATTTTTACTGAACGCTGAAAGCAGTATATGGGGGGTTTTTTAGGGAAAAAAAAGATTTCAAAATCTATTCAGAGGTTTTGCAGGTCCTGGAAATGTGTTGAGGCAAGACTTTTCTCTGAGTAGCTATGAAAGCTCTGAAATTTGAAAAAATATTTATAAAAGACTTTTTGAATCTCTGAATGATAAATCTATTTCTAATTGTACTTTTGCTGCTAGAAAGGCTTTGAATTTTTCTTTGGTTTATTATGCGTATTTATAAGGCTTGTTTAAAAAAGAAATCATAAATCATGGTTAAATCTCCCTTTAGAGTAACAGGATGAGTGGATTAAATCTCCCATAGATGTTCAGTATATTAATATCTCTTCAACATCAGTTTTTATGTAAAAGAAAAATGTGTCCACTAGTGATACTCTTTTCAATTAGATCACGTATCTGGGTCCTGTATGTTATCCAACTGTTAGCAGTGGCATAAAAGCTGGGAAACAGAGAAGCTCAAGGACAAAGTACACTGCCTCTCAGCTTTCCTTTAGGCGAGGAGGGGAAAGCTCAGAATGAGGTGGGTTTTTCACTCTTCTCTCTCTTGGTGGTTTTTTTGGTTGTTTTTTTTTTTTGCTCATTTTGCTTTGTTTTGATGTTTGCTGTGTTTTTTTGTTTTGTTTTTCTGTAAGCCTGTGTTTTACCAGGCAGCTGAAAACCACTAACTTTGCTCTTCTGCCAAGAGACTGCAGGTGTATGATGCCAGGTTGTGATGAGTGTTGTATTGTCTGTGCCTACGGACGTACACTAGCTTCCTTTTATGGACGGCAAGAAAACTGGTGCCTGAAAAGCTGCTGTTCCTGCCTGTTAAGATCTTTGCAGAGCAGAATATACCAAGATCTAGTGAAGTGAAATACTGACAGTGGAAGATTTGAGCTCATTGGTTTTTTGTTGATCCAAGAGAGTTCAACATATCAAGTGCCAGTTTCATGTTTTTTAACTGATGCAGGTAGCCCACCAGTAAATTTATGGTGCTCTAATCCTTTTAAAATCAGTGATTAAATGTATATTATTCTGGAACAGAGCCACTCAACTGATATTGAATTTTTTTTTTTTTTTGGATGTTCATTTCAGAAAGTAGGTGTGAATGCATGGCAGTAGTTTCAAAAAGCTAATATTCTATTCAACAAGGCATAATTGCACCTTGAAAGTTAAGGTAGTTAAATATATGTTAACGAATTGATTAAACTAAATTAACAGGTGGAATATGGTAAGCTAACTGGGCAGTACTTGTACTTGCAGATTTGTGTGGGCTTAATTATCTGAAAAGGGATATAAGGAATTCATTGCCCTTTTTGGAATGACCAAAAAAGTTATACACTAGCACATTAGCACTTATGTACAGTACATAAAAGAATGGTTGATTTAGCTTTGGATTTTGCTTGTTTGCTTTGGTGAGAGCCACAAAACCAGGATTCAAATCTTGGGCAGATATTCATTAACATGAATATCTCTTTTCCTCTCTGTACAGATAAAAGAAGTCCTGGCAAAGCTAAAGATGAAAATTATCTGTGCTGTGCCAGTGACATTTCTACTGCATGCATTGGCTTAATGCAAAGTTAATATCTACTTAAATGCTTCCAAGACTTAGTAAATGGAAGTACAAATTGGATGTTCTATGTAAGCAGTTTAATTTAGTTAAATATTTGAAGTTGTGGCAAAGCAGAATCGTGAAAATATTTACTGAGTTTTATCCCACTTTTGCAGTTGTTTTTTTTTAGTAGCTGTAATTTAGATTGTGTTTGATATTTTCTGATATTTTTCCCAGCTGCCTTCCACACGGCTGTAATACATTATACAAAGCCTAGCATTTTGTACAAATTCTTCTGTAATAATAGCCTTCTATTGGCCTAGATCACCTTGTTTTGATGCCAGTGGCAAAAATCCCATTAATTCAACTGGAAAAAAGAACACACTTTTTAGAAAGCAACCATGTGCTAGCTTTGAAAAAGTGTGCTGTAAAAGTTTATTTTAAAAATATATTTTTATATCCAATGATACGTTAACACAATTCGTATGTATTTATGGGTATTAAGAATTGAATGGCCAGGAAAGCAGGAACAATTCTTTTTATTTTAACTAATCTCCCACTTTCTCTTTTATCTCAGGGGATGAGTTGGCAGTGGTGGTGTGGGTGTTTGGATACTGTTTGTGAAATCATTATCAGTTATATTTATGTTGGTCCTGGATTACATGTTTTCATCCGGGCACATTAATGAGCTTATTTATATGTATTTTTAAATGACGATCAAAGTTGTTCGCAACATTGGCTAGCCATGTTTACAAACTGTAAAGAAACTGTATAAAAGACAGTTTAAATGTTTATCAGTAAGACTTCCCTCCTCCTTCTATGGAGCATAGCAGCTTTTACAAGTTCATGCTGTTAAGAACACAGTGCCTGCTTACCTAGCACGGCAGCTACCCACAACAACAGCAACACACCACGATTTCACGCTCAGAAGCCTTCCAGGTAGAAAGGCACCGACAGTAGCGCAAGGTCATCTGGGGAACTCTAAAGAATTAACTATATGATAATTATTAATATATCCAGCTACCCACTCTTTTTCTTGATAGGGTCTTTGTTAGCAGGGCAGGGTTCAGGCACGCTGGAAATGGAGAGGCAGAGCAGAACCTCGTTGCTGTTGGGCGCCGGGTTGTGTTGAACAGACACCCTGCTCGGTGGAGGGAGCCTGGAGGGAAGGCAATGAGCTCTGCACATCTGCCAAAATGTGACAGGGTTTCCTGTTTCTGCTGGGGAGGCTTATAGTCTCGAGGTGGCCCTGAACTTTTCTCCCACCTACAGAGGGGAGCCATCACTACTTTTATTTTGGTCGACACAACCCTGTTGGAAGAGGTTAGGTAGTAATGATACTATCCACCCTGGAGTTTTATCACACACCCGTGAGGTCATATTTGCTACTCAGAACAATGGTGTAAAACCTGCAAGTGAAGCTAAGATAACAAAATAATTTTTACTTAAACCTTTTGAACTAAAAATTTACTTGTATATAAGCTTCATGGAAGTCTAAATGGTCAACTTCATTTTTTCATGCTCTTTTTTCCCCAAAACGCAATACAAACTTTGCTGTTTCGTTTGATTCTCTTTAGTTCCGTCCAACTGTGCTGATCAAAATTGGTAACGTCTGTTTCCTGTCTCTGTCCTTTTCTGTATGAATGTTGAAGTAAGGATCAGATTTTTATTTTTTTTTTTGCTTTGATACTTTCTATTAAATGTCCTGCAGTCTGGCACACTTGAAATGACATTCTCATATTTGACATCAGCATTAACTTTAGTGGGTTTCATACAGTGCTTTCATTCAGGTTCTTAGAAGTAAAGTTTTCAGAGCTTTTACTTTCCAAAAGAAAGTAAATACGGAAAGGTTCTAGGTTAAAAATTTTAAACTCAAATTGGAGGGTTTTTTTAGTATTTGGCCAACTCTAGCTGAATACTATTGAGTTTAAAGGATATTTAAAAATATACAATGAAATTCATCCTCAACAAAATTAATCATATTTTGCTAGAAATTATTGATATTTTATTTAAAGAAAAACGTTGCTTGAGGCAAAACCTTCCACTGGAAACATACCCGGAAGGTTGGATATTGAACACCAAACAGCAAATATCTCCAGGTGGATGCTTGCCAGCTCAAGAGAAGGGAAGGGAATTGCAACCTTTTTTTCCTACATTCCAGAGGTCTATGAAAAAATAACTGAACCTTTTTGAAACTCTGTAGTGTATACTAATCCTGAGAAAAGTAACTTCTTGGCCACTGCTCAAAATAGAGTATTCAAAACGTGGGTGTGTTTAATGTGGTCATGTGTGGGGCTTTGGCCTTCCGGTATCTTGAGGGGGCTACAAGAAAGCTGATGAGGAGCTTTTTAGGATGTCAGGTAGTGATATGACCAGAGAGAATAGATTAAATCTAGGGATGGATTGATTCAGACTGGGCATTAGGAAGAAGTTCTTCACCATGAGGCTGGTGAGACACTGGCACAGGTTGCCCAGAGAAGGGGTGGAAGCCCCATCCCTGGAAGTTTTTAAGGCCAGGCTGGATGGGGCTCTGGGCAGCCTGATCTAGTGGGGGATGTCCCTGCCCATGGCAGGGGGTTGGAACTAGATGATCTTTAAGGTCCCTTCCAATACTGATAATTCTATGATTTACTTATGCCCCCCTCCATGTCTGGAGACTTGCCGAGAAATTCTCTGTTTTATGTTAAGTCTGTTGAGAACTCCTGGTGAGTGGATAAAATATTTACTTTTTCTTTTTTAAAATTTAATTGCTGTTTGAGAAAATAAAGCTTCTCATCTGCTAATGCTACTTGCTGATGTTATTGGCTTTCAGGAACAGTCTTCTAGAATTATAACAGAGTTGCTAAAATCTTTAAATGGAATCTAAATTAAAATTGCTTAGAATACGAAACAAAAAGCAGACCCTATCCACTCTGATTTGACTGAATTTCTATGTAAAAAACGTATGTTTTGTTGAAGAATCACACACAAAAATATATACGTTATCTCTATAAAATACATACACTCATACAGAGACTCTGTGCCTGTATGTCTATTTAGATGTACATAATACTCAAGATTTTTGCCGGTGTCCTTACCCCATCAATTTACCGATATAGTTTCACTTGTATTGCTGAAGACAGTAATGATGATGAACTTCTATGCAAATTAGTTTTGTCTTAAAAAAAATTATTAAATTTATTCCATTAAAGTCAAGTAGTACTAGGTAAAAACATTTGAAGTATACAGTCAGTACTCCTATCTCCCTGTGTGTGGGATCAATGTGTAGTTGTGTAACACATAATCATTATGTAGCTAAAAGTAATTTTAAGTTTCTCTGTGCAACACCCAGTTATGAGCTTATGAGTTCAAGTCAACGTATATGTCACTGTTATGTATGACAAATATTTTTTAAGAGTACTGGTAGGGGAGTGGAAGTTTGTTATGAAATCTAAGAAAAATGTTTAAAAATTCCTGTGTGGTCTCAACTGTCATATAAGGTCATCTGGCTGGATTCTGAAGAGATAAAAATTTGTGAAATCCTCTAATTTATTTCTGGGTGTTGTTCTTATTTTCTGCACCCACACAGTAACCATTTATCATATGCCAGAACTCAAACATTTCTCTGCTTTGTTTTGTGACTGTATTCAGCACCACTAACAAGCCACACTAATTCCACCCATGTGTATGGCTTCTGCTTTCTGTTTAGATTTCCTCCTCTGCCTCTCAAGTGATGCACTGCAGTTATCATCTGATTCTCAAACTCTTTCTAATCCACTTCCCTTGTGCAGAGCAGGCTTAAAACCATTCAGGGCAAGGCTGGTCAGAAGCTGATTTTGCCAGAGTACAGGAAGCCATACTTCAGAAGTAACATTTGCCATGTATACCTTTGTACGTGAATGACTGCAAAGGTTTTGTTCCACGTGTTACCCTTGCTACTGGTTATTCCACAAGCAGCATCTAAATCAGACCAATATCTACCAACAAAATAATTATTTCCCTAACTTTTCTTACCTAATAATTGCTTTATCGTTTGCTATGTCTTAATTTGCACCTTAGTAAGGTGCATTAGTGTTTCTATTTCATAAGGTAAGTCAAAAGAACTGTGTTAAATAGCAATTTAAACTTGAATAGTTAGAGGTATAAGTAGTTCTGCAGAACTACAAGTAGTTCTGCACCTACCACAAACAAGGTTTTTTCACACTTCAGTGTAAGATAAAAAGTTTTTCAGTAGAAAAATAACTGAACACTTCAACACTGGTAACTCATTCCACTAATGGCAGAAGATTGTCCTCAGTCAGTGGATTACCACCTCAGTTAAAAGATCTACTAATCTTGCTCAAAAACTGAGGCTGTAGAATATAAGGACCTTTCTTTTCTCTTCACCAAGCTGTTTCTGCCTTATTTAGAGCTAAATGAAAACAGCTGCATATCTTATAAATTATGCATTCAGAGAGCACTCTGACATGATACTCTTCAAAACACAGTTAATTTTAATCTTTCTCATGCAATTTTCTGACAAAAAAGATTGATGGTCCTTTGTTTCCTCCTCTCTTCACTGTAATTTTGACAGTGAAATATCAGAGTATATCAAGCTGTCTGTTAGACATCTGATTTTAAGGTAATTCTTGTACAGACTGTGACCAGAGAAGATGTAGGCCATCTATTCTGCATCTGATATTTCAGGAAACAAATTCAAAATACAATGGGACATAAGCATTAACAAGAAAAAAAACTCGAGCATACTGCTATGATATTTTTCTTTCATCCAGTGGGAGGTCCTCAAGTATCTGTCCATTATTGCAGCTTGACCAGTAAAGCAGTGACAGCTTAATTAGGTATGTCTTTATTGATATTTGTAAAGCCTCTCTTATTTGGAACCATGCTGATTAACACTAAAGTGGAGGTAACACTCTTAATAAGGGAGTGATTAGAGGCTGAAGTGTATGGTGGAAAGTGTCAATCCAAGAGCCATCGTAGCAAAAGATCCTCAGCATTCAAGTGGTATTCTCAAAAATAATATAAGTCAAGTTGAAAAATTCTTGAACAGCAGCTGTTGTGGACAGGTTATTCCTACTCTTCATTTTTCCAAATGCAGTACTCGTTAATGCGCAAAGATTATTTGTTCATCAGCAGATAATACGCATACTTCCCACTTTTGCCTTTTCCCGAATTTGAGAGTAACAGCAGCAAAATTTCTGTGCTATAACAAGTAATCTTAGAGATCTGCAAACCTTTGTTCTCCTAGAACCTGCTCTGTCATTACTGCAAAACCCCGAGGGTGGATTTGCTATGGAGGTGACAGCAAAATCCTTGGCATAGCAAAACTTATATGATACGTGTGCTATTTGAAAAGTCTTGACCTGTCTCTGAATCCTGGTATCTGCTAATACAAATGAGTAATGCATTTTGTGAAACTTTTCCTGGATTTCACAAACATTCTTGCTCAAACCTGCAAAACAAATACGTTGTGAAGTATATTCTCAAAATGGGAATTTCATGCTAATGAGGGAAACTTTCATCCTGTCCGTTTCCTTTCAGAAGTCCGGTTTGCACTCTGTTCCAGCTTGACGAATAAGATCCCTTATTTCAGAAATAAACAGCAGCTGACTGTCACAGTAGGGACTGAAAGAGCCCTAAACTCGTTCATTGGCTTCACATTGGCTGGCAATGGAGCCCCAAGAAGCCTCGCGACCCGGTGACTCACAGATATCTGCTGTCTGTAACTACCTGCTGGGAAAATCAACCAGAAAGTGTGCTTTAGGCAGCTGTACCACAATTATAGACAAGTGCAAAAAGAGATAGGAGACGGTTTTCACCCTTCAGAAAGATGGGCAAAAGATGTCTCCAGCTCTAGAAATCCTGCAAAATCTCCGTAGGCACAAGAGTTGCAAAGCATTAGAAAAAGCACTCTTAACTCACTAAACATCTTGAAAGCTAGATGTCTGCTTCTAAACTATAATTTTATTTCTGCTTTATTAAAAGTAATACAATTCTAATGATAAAGCTTAAACTCAGGTCAAATCTGAAGGCTCTTTTTGCAAAATAGAATCTTTCTCGTATGTGAGGCAAACACAAACAAATGTATCTTGCTTTGCTTTCTGACATGATTCTGTGACCACAATTATAAGCAGTATTAAGGTTTTCTGACCAATAAGAAAAAACTCTAGAGCAAGAGGGGTTTAAAAGCAAACAGAACTTGTTTTCACACAGAGATGAGACTGGTTACTGTGCTCCAAGACACTCGGTAATTCCACTCTTCTCCCTGTTAGAAGGTGTTTTGCGATGCAATTCTGGTTTTTTGCAGATTACTCTTTCAGCAAAACATTTTTTTTTTTTGTTCTCTCATTATAAATTCTGATAAAATGCTGTAATGTTGAGTCATTTGAAGACTTGTTTCCTAGCTAATTTTTACTTTCTATTTCAGTTACTTCCTCTGGGAAATAAAATTGGAAAATCTCTGCTGACATATGTTAACAAAGAGTCTTTACTGTCCTTTGTAAAACTAATGCTAGTAGTAAATGCCAGTAAAACTCCCTGATTCCTATACTGTCCATGAATATGAGCATTTCTATCTACTTCAGCTTTTAACCTCTCTGAGTAAGGAACTGAGGTAGGCTGCATGTATAGTGGGAATGAGAAAACAGAGCAGACTGTATACCCTTTGCATCCCTTTCCATTTTTTTCCTTTTCTACTTATGCTGCTTTCTCTACTTCTACTTTTTTTTTCCCCCCTGCAGTGTGCCTTGTTTCTGCTTCATTGTTTCATTTTAAATATAATTTTATGGAAACTTTGTAAATAGCCACAGGATATCACTTAGAAAAGGTAAATGTATATTTGGGATGTATCTAGAGAAAGTAGACAAATTTTCATATTTGTTAATTCTGCTTCTTCTAAAAGCCAGAAGACACACAAATAAGCCATTTAAAGTAAGGATCAGCTTGCAAGATGTACTACCTGTGTTTTTCTAAACGTTATATGCATACAATAACACAGAAAAAATCCACCATCACATGAAGCTTTTTGGGAAAACAAAACTTTAAACCAGCAGTGCTTTTTATCAGTCAAGATATTACTCGATGGTTTTATCTGTTCACAGTTTAAAGGAAATGTAGTTTGTTGGGTTTTTTTGCTCCCTGTTTTCCATAAATGAGAAATAATTCTTATGGAGTGAGAAAACAGACAATTAAGATCCAAACTGTTTTGTTAAGGCTTATTCTCAAGCTAGTTGTTTTGATACTTTAGTAACATTAATGTGAGTTTCTGTTTACAATAATGGAAGTGGTCATTTTGTAATTTTTTACTGTAATTTTGTAAGCTAGTTCTGTGTCTTAGACAAGAATCAAGTTGCAATTCTCTGTGTTCTTTGTATGAAATTGCGTACTTAGAGGCACAGTTGCTATTTTTGACACAAGAAGACTGACATGGCGCAGTGAAACAATGTTGGACAATGCATATTTTGAATAGGATTTATAAAAGCCCGGAAAAGAGATTTATAACAGATATCTGAAACTCAATAAATGATTCCTCCCCTTGGGCCCAGTGTAACCTGTAGTGCCATTGTATTACTAGTCAGAATTACTTGCAGTAAATACCCCATGAATGGATTTCATGACACAGCTGCAGTCTGGGTCGTGTGGATAACTGGCATTTTGTTTTCTGGCAAAACACCATGTCACTTAAGATGGCTCCTGAAATTTTATCAGGCAGTTGAACAGTCATCATAGGACAATATTTACAGATTCAGCAAGTAAACATCCTCTCTCTGATTACGTTTGATTTTATTCTGTATCACAGCCTGTTTTTTCCTGGCACCATGAGCGGAAAGCGAAGAGCTCATTGCCATAGTGGGATGCGGTGCTGTGTGCCCCTCAGCCTTGCTTGGTTTTGTACTTGTTGACATCTGTTGAACAATGATGGTGATCATATTTGATTTTTATTCCTAACAGACACAATTCTTTCTCCTTCTGTTCACAAATACAATTATTTTGTTGCTTTGTCTAGAAAATTGCCTTTTACTTGAAAGTTTTCAAAATGGTTGAAATACTCACTTTATAGATTTGGTGTGGAAGAGATTAATTTCAAGAGACTGTAACTTGATGTTAAAAGTTCATTTTTACTCGATAATGTGATATTGGTGATTAAGGTGCTCACTGGAAGATTTACCTGATTGCAAAGCAATATGAAACATCCTGTGCCCATCTCATCATGAGTTCTGCCTCACGTTTTTCTTACAGTTCTGCCAGCACTGTCAGGAGCATTGTATTTTTGATTTTGCCAGATATATAATTAGTTTTTACTTCAGTTTTTACTTTTGCCTGAATTTCTAGTGTGTGCGGTTAAAGCAACGCTCAAGAAACTGAGCAACTGCATATGTTGTCTTTGTTGAAATTATGGAAGATGAAAAAGATATGGGTTCTTGTTCTTAAAACAGATATAGAGGAACCCTGCTAACTTCTACCGTTTATCTTTCTGCAGAATTGGGGTTTTTTTAAAAAAAAATCATATAGAATTCAGCACATCTGCAGTTGATCGTGTTTTGCTGATTACATCCCATTTCTAAACCTTTTGTTTCAAACATTGAAGGGCACTGAAAGCCTCTCTGTAGTCTTCAGCACTGCGCCAGAGATTCTTGCTGGGCATGTGTGATGAGAGTACCTCATCAGTGTTTTCTCTGTGGTTTTATCAGATTCCAAGGGATGCCATAGTGCATTATAAAGGTCTGCAGTAACAGATAATCAGAGATTTCTTTGAGTAATTTTATGTTCCGTAGGGGATTAGACATTGAGGGCGATGTGTGTAAGACTAGTGGGTTTTTTGAGAATGAAAATACATCTGTCAGAAATTATTTGAGTTATCTTGTGCTGCTGCTCTGTCAGTGTTTCTCTGTCAATAAAATGTTGAAGAAATTACTACTTACTGAGAGAATTTTTCCTGCCTTGCTTTGCACAAAGGGCTTTTTAAAAGTAATAAATTCAGAATGAAATAGCTTTGTGCATTCTGATGCAGGATTTATCACAAAATGTGTATTACATAGATTAGTATTCTTATCAGTAGCTCCATGTAGTACAGGAGTACAGAAAGAAACTGTCTAAGGAGAGACAGTCAAAAAACACACTATTATTCCTGTTACTTGCACATGATAATGCAATAAAGTAGAATAGAAAGTTATCATGCATATTTGTAATATTTAAAAACAATTAGCAACCACTAACTAGTTCTGCCTGAAACATTTAATCTTCTAGATATATTTGGGCTGCAATGAAGTACTTTGACACTTGGTTTCTGCACTATAAGGTGTAAAATAATATGGAAATACCTAAAGCAAGCTTATTTTCCAGAAGTCATCTAACTGCAGCGGCATCTTTTCAGCACAGGCTGTTTCTCCACCAAAGGAGTTATTATCCCAACATGAATACAATGAGGATTACCTATAGATTTAATTTCAGCCAGAAATTTTGGAAAATAGTGGAAATGTTCTATTGCTACTCTAGAAATAGGAAGACTTTGCATTGTTGGACTCCCTGTCAAACTAAAAAGAGACAGAAGAATTTTCTGAGTAGTCCTATTTCTTTCCTAGTACATATAATTTTGTGTCACTGGAAAGCTCACTTGCTTTTATTTGGTGAGATTTACTGAGCTGGCTAATAAATTGTATGCCAAGTTTCATGTGGAAGAGCAATAGAGGAGAGCTATCGATCATGTACGCCTGGTGTGTTTTTCTGTGCTACTGCCGTTAAACTTACTCAGTGGTTTTCCAAAGGCAGGTGGAGACAGATTTTATTACAGGTTGTTACAGCTCTTTCACATATAAGGTTAGGAAAAGAAGCTGCTGTACACACAGCAGAGAAATTATAGCTTACTTTAAAAAAATCCCTGTTTCAGAGGATAAAAAATTAACAGACACTACAGAGTGAAGCCTGGCATAAATGTCTCGATTCAAAGAACCGAATTCTATCAAGATTCAGTTTAAAAGGGAAGTTTTGTGAATATTTTAATATCAGGGTTTTCTCAGCTGAAATAGTCAGGAAACTCTAAAAATGGTATTGATTCTTCTGTGTTGCAGTAGAATGTTCCTAGGCTTCTTAGAGTACTCTGATATTGAATGTTTAAACCAGAGGAAAGGTTCTCTAGTGCACTACTACATAAGAATAAGGATGATAATAACTGGACATCTTTCAAAGCTGTAAGATACTACATTTCCAGCATCAGAGTTCAATTTCTATATAGAAAATAATAAAGAAGTCCAAAGTGTTTAAAAGGTGATGGTTTGTATGTTCCTTGAGATTGCACTGGTTATAAATACTTTTATTTTGGAAAATATTGTGGAGTACATGAGTTGAGGAATCCTGAAATGAACTATATGGCACTTCATTTGGTCCTTCCTGGAGAAATAATTGTATAAAATCAACAGAAATATTTTATGGAGAGGAAAAAGAGGATAGCAATTAAGTAGAGGTTTAGATGAAGCTAGTTGACCTAGTGGAGTAAAATAAGTAAGCAGTAAGTAAAATGCTTAGGCAAGGTTTTCAGATCTCATTACTTGCCTAAGAACAGTGGGCACTCTGAAAATCCCTCTCATTACTTGTCTACATCTTTAGGCAGCTAACGAGCCCTACATAGTCTCTGTTTTTCCCATACATCATTCTAAGAGAAACACCCTAACAACACGTGTAAAGAGCAAGTGTAAAATATAATGCGAGATGTTTTAAACGAAATTTTTCCAGATTAAATTGTGATAGAGTACAATTGCTAACAAGAAACCCTAGCATGATACATTCTACTCAAGGCATTACTTAAAATAATGTTTTAGTGGTGGAGATTTATTTTAGTATGGATAATGAAAAGCATAAATTTATTGTGCTGTACATATCTTCAGAAGTAAATGCTTGTTAAAACCACTTTCACTAAATAGTTAAATAATGTTTAGCTCTCATGTAAGCCTTTTTGAAGAGTGATGAGAAAACAAACTACTACTTGCTGCCCATAAATTCCTGATGTCACAACTTTATGGCAGCAGCTTTGTAGTTCTTTCTTGCACCTCAGCATCCCTAATGCTCAAATTTATTCCTAATAAAATAGTTTTTCATCAGTAAATTTGCATTCAGCATTGAGGTGAACTAATACTTTCAGCATACTTTACATCTAAGTATTTGACAGAGTTATCTGCTTTTAATTCATCACTCTGACATTTTCAGTAGTATGATTAATGTTTAAAAACCTGCATAGGCCCTGAGTACTGCCTGGAATAGTGAAACTTGTCTCATTTAATAGAAAAAAACCCACAAGAATACACACAGAAGTACTTCGTCTATTACCACATAAGCCAGGAATATTCATTTACAAATACGCTGACACTTCCCAGAGAGAAAATAAATTACGCTAGTTATTAGTATTATTACTCCCTACTTTAACTTTTCTGGATTCCAAACAGTTACAGAACAGCAGAAATGTGGAGTATTGTGGCACAACAGATATTGTTTGCTGCATCTATTTCAGCATTCATCTATTTCATTGCTGAACTGAATATGCTGCTACGGTGCCAGTGGGAGGGAGAAATAATTGAAATCAGAAATGTAGCAACAAGGCAAGGGTTCATGTTGCCGGTCAATAACGGTAAATACCTAGAGAAAAAACAGCAAATGTTATTTTAAGTGGCTTTTATTTACTTAGTATTTTTGTGCATGGCCTTATCTGGAGCGGTTGGCAAATGATTGATGTCTATGCGTTCCTCACTCAGTAAGGTTCCTAAGATCCAGATACACCAAAGCTCCTTGAATTCTCCTTCAAAGATTTAAGAAGAAAGCAGAACTGTCTAGAAAGGAACATTTCATTTGCATTATTTGCACTGCATTAATTTTGAAATGGCTTTCTATTTCACTTGGTGTTTGTTATTTATTCCAAAATCTCAGCTCAGGTCCAATCTGCATCTCAGCAAATACCAGTCATGGCGCTTAATATTTCTCAAATATCTTCTGTTAAAATGTGAACTCTGAATACTCTCATTCAGTGAAGCTTCCTTCCTGCTGCTGTGACACCAATCTCCACAGCAGAGCAGCCAAGGGGTTCAAATTATTCAACAATTTAGCCTCAATTTTATAATGGAGACTTCAGTCCAGCCTTTCGGCCATCGCATAATAGAGTATTTCTACAGATATTCACCTTAGCTGTAGTACGACGTTTTAGCCAAGCAGCACCCTAAACTTTTTGGAAAGACACAGACAGAAATGGACCACAGAAATATCTGAAATGAGCCAAAGAAAATTGTTAATAATTGTTGGACAAGATACTCAGCCAATGTAATAGCCTTTCTGAATTGTGTTTACTGGTGTTTCAGTCTGCTGAGGCTACTTCTGCCCCAATTTTAAGTTGCAAAATGAAGTGAAATTTTCAACTGGAACAAATTTTCATTTGTGCTGATACAGGCTTTAATTTACCCAGTTAACTAATGAAATATGATACATCTTATAGGAGGGGCATTCTTGCATCATTCAACTTAATTTTACTTTTTTCTTTGTGATTTTATTTTTTTTTCCTCTTGTCTTATAATTCTCCTCTCTCTAACTTGTACTCATTGTTCAGCTCCCAAAATGTAGCTGAAGACTTCAAGTAAATGGAAATTCCAGAAATAGTTGACTCCCTTGATTTGGTTTTGTGTTTTGCTTTTTTTTTTCTGAACTGACTAAAAAAAATAGCAAAGTATTTCAAGTATGCTACCATTAGAGCTATTTACAAAAGGTTGAATGGTATTCAAGTCTTCCTCACACTTGTATGAGTGCCCGTCGGATTTGTAGTCCCATGTTAGGTTTTTAACAGTAAGTTTATTTATTACTTCCTCCCTCCTTTGGTGTGGTTGCTGTACAGATAACACTTTCTACTTGCCAGGCTGCAGCTCGGTTGTTGCCTATCGAGGCGTAACGACCTGGTTCAAGGAACGATACGGCGACCGACTCCGGGTCACTCGGGCCATCAGCACACTGACACCAATGTGGTGGATGGCAAAATGGCGTTTATTAGTATGCAACACAGTGTTATATAGCCTTGATTTACAACGTAACTTCCGTCTGCTTACGTTAGAAGCTATAGGGAGGGGACTCCTTGTCTTTCCGTACAACGCGAAATCTTGCGGCCGCCGGGCCCTTGCTACCAACACTCGGTTTATTTTCTGCTTTTAATTTCAGTCTTTCTATGTTAAATTACTTTCTTCAGTGACACTCTTACCACTGGATTTTATTAACTTCTTGGGTTTTCCTCACACTTACCCAACATTTCCCACTGTTAAAGTAAAACCACGCTAGAACTCTTCCCCGCGTATTATGAACATTAAGGTATCTGGCTTATATTTTTAGCTATTAGTTGCATGTTTATCTTTGATCCAGCTGTATATATTTCTAAAGCAAGGAAAGTTTATTTTAAGGATGAGCTTTCAATATATGCTAGGAAAAATACATAAAGCAGGTGGAAACTGTTGGTGTAAGCTTAGAAAGAGAGATACAAATTAGCATGTTAAAATACCCTTGCGCTGCCTGCACTCTCAGCAATACTAGGGAATTGCCCTTTCTCTGTCTTGGGGAAAAAAATAATCATAACAGCATTCTTATTCTTTAAGACAGGGCAACAAGCAGCATTTTGTTAGTTCTCCATCTTGATGGATGCTTTAGGCCATTTTTGCCTCTTTTGCAGCTTTTCAAATCACCAGAGTAGTATCAAAGGGATGGGATGCAACAGGGAATTATTTCTGCTGTATGAAGCACTTGACTGGAATTTAGATAAATTTACCTTATTCATCTCCTCTTTCCCCTACCTCCGTTTGTTTGGGTTGTTTAAAGGATGTGTTTTTACAAAACTGAGTTGACGGTTCCATTGTCTTCAAAATATCTCATCTTCTTAGAATGTTTCATTTGGTATTTTACTGGAATTTTATTTAGTGGTATTTTATTAATTTCTTTGCCTTCAAGTATCTGATACACTTCTCTGTGTTTCTGTGATTTAAAAAAAATAATTGTGTTAATATTAGTCTTGTAAATCAATTCCTTTGAAATGCTAAATTACTTCTTCATTCTTGACTGCTTGCATAAATTGATGTTTAACATCCTCTTGTTTTTATCATTATTCTTGTATTTTCTGCCTTTGCTGTTTCATTTGTGATACAAGATATCACACCACAAGTTTTAATAATTTGATGATGTTAATGTGTTTATTATCACGTTCTCCTCAATCATCAGAGGCACACCTTCTCCACCTACTTTTCCCTGGCTTTTTTGGATCTGTTTGAATTTCCCAATCCCTAGGATTTTAGTGCCACCTCGTCTTGAAGGACTCTACCTCACACCACCACCACGACCAGACTGAACACGCCATGTGTTCTCTGTTAGCCACTTCCTCTCTTTCTGACTTCCGTAATCTACTAGCCATTTAATTCTCTTACGCTTTCTGAAGATGTACCTTTTTTGAAGACATGTATGTTGCCGTTTATTTGTTACTCCTTTTCTTTTTGGGGAAATATTGATAATATTTGATATATTATGTGCTTTCTTAAGTTTTCTTTATTGATCTAACATATTCTTTCTAGGCATCTATCTATCATTCTTCTAACACGTATTCTTTCTATTCTTGTGTTGTTGTATTCCATACTTAATCTTGTCCCTTCTAAAATGTTCACTTTGTTTAAAAATAAACAAAAACAACCAACCAAAATCCCCCAAAAAATCATCAAATCGACACTTTTGTTCATATTCTAGCACATAGGTATGCTTCTCACTCATTGTTTCATGTGGAAATAAATCTTCCTTCATACAACCATTGAACAGGAGATAGTTTTGACTGAGCCTGGCTGCCCAATCCTGTCAAGCCTGGTGTATTTCTCAACATATCCAGAAATAAACTTTTACTTAAATGGAAATGAGAATGCTGAAAATTTGAAAGTCTCTACTGATTTTGAAGGTAATAAAATTGACGTTTTCTGCTTTGCAGTATCGGTGTGACTTACGTTCATCTTCTGGAAAGCAAAACTCTGTGGTTTTATATCTAAGCTTTTGCTTGAAAACACAAAAGTTAAGCATTTAATCAGCATACACATTCGTGTACATTTCTGTCCTTTTAGGTGACTTTCAATGTACAACATAGCTGATATTCCTGGTTAAATGAACTTATTTCCAGAATAAGATGAATTTTCAGAAGGGACTATTTCCCCTTCTTCCATACAACAGGATGTTATTCTTTGACTATAATTCGCACCATTCTGTGCTGGCTTTTTAATCTCCAGTTGATCTAGTTGCTCCTTTTGTTTATTTATTCACTTTAGCACTTAATTGTTTTCTGAGGATTTCAAGATTTTTCTGTGGGGAGCTGGGACACAGCTGCTTCTGAAAATTGCAAAATTAACTTGTCAAATAGCATACCTGATGTTAGTTTCTTTGATAGTTGCCATCTTAGATCGCAGAAATATTTCCTGCTTTATAAATATGAGTTCTAGGGGGTTTGTGATATTTCCTTTTTTCTAGATAGGGAATGAAATTGCAGTCTTTTCAGGAAAGCTTAAAATAAGTTCATGAACTCGATTTTCAGTTGTTATCTCAGATGAGTGTCTAAAAGCTCAGTTCTGAAATGCATTCTGTAAGGATTGGTGTGATAGGAGCTGCTGTAAAATGATTTTAGTTAAGTGAACTTGATCATTCAGGTCAGACGCATGTAAGAACTGAAGTTTTATGTTCCTCATCAGGACTAGGCTTATTCCACTGCATAACATATGTTCTTGTTGATATTCAAATTTGCATCAGAACATTTTTAGTTAATTCCCACCCAAGTGACACATTTCAGGTATTTTTTGACTCATCCCCAACTCACGCAATGTACTACTTATAACTGTATCTGCATCAATAAGTGTAGTCTTATTCTTCTATGATTATTTTTTAGTCATGAGATACAGTATAGTGAGAATAAGCAGTATTTTCATATTGGAAAGCTAGTTGTGTTCATCATCTTTCTTTTCAGTTCACAGATAAAAGACTATCTAGTAAATCTGAAAATAAATTAAGACAGCAACCCAGTTCAGCATTTTTTCTTAGCATGGTTGCTGATGACATCTCTGACATAATTATTACATATGTTAATAGCAGGAGAACAGCTGGTTTGTTTCATATCTAAAAATACAGCTACTAAGTTACACAGCTCGTATGTCAAACTGTTACGCTGAGAGGAAGTTGCTTGCTATGATGGTCAGCGTTCTCTTTCCTAATTTAATAAAGGCTTTCCAAAGAGCACTTATCTGCTCTTCTTTTATGGGAATAAGTCATCAGGTCTATGGTTAAACTGTTCCAAGCTGGACTCAGTGGAAATAATATCAATAAAGTTAACTGTTTCTCAGCTATCCTCAAAAACAATGGATTAATAAAAGTAAAAGTTTTCTTAGATGAATTCTGACTTCATGGAAAGGCTGTTCTCATCCCTCAGACACTGCTGAACTTTCCAGGAATGCTTCCTACAGAAACAGCTAAGTTTCATTTCAGGCATGTGAGTTTTATTGGATTTAGCTCCAAGCTCTTCAGAGAAACAATAAGTTCCACAATGGATTTTCAACATGGAAAATTGTTCTAGCTTTAAAGTCTTTAGACTATAGGTTGTATTTAAATGCATTTAAATGCTTCTTAAAACTGCAGTTTACCTTTACTACGAGTGCCATGCAGAAAGTGTGAGCTTCCTTACTAACGTTGCAGTATGTAATAACGGTGGATGTAGTAATGGTTCACTCATTGACGTGGTTTGCGCCCTTCAGCTTTGTCGATGCGAATGCGTTTTTGTACTCACGTACAGCAAAAAGGAGATATTCTCTGCTGGGTAATGCCAGGAGAAAATGGCACTTCTCTGTTAATGTTTAAACAGTATTTCAGGATAATGTAGCATATGATCTACATTCCCATTTCACTGAAACACTTCACAGTGATAAAATGTGATAAATAATTAGTGTAACAAATTTTCAAGTGTCTTAGGGCTAGCGATAGTCAGATGGATCTAGATCTCTATATGGTGTTTACTGTAGTTAAGTAATTAAGGGGTGAAGTAGTATGAAAGCTACAAAGAAAACTAAACAAAAAGTACAAGATATGAATATGAGTAGATTCAGTGTTGCCAAGGTAGAAAGTAATAAGTATTTTAGAAAGATCCTATAATTATGAGAACATTAGTTTCTGACAATCAGGTTTCAGGCACATTGACCAAATAGTTAAATTCTGATTTTTGTTTCTTCATTTCCAGTTCCATTTCTTTCCATTGGGTTTGGTTTAAGTATTGGTATAACCAGTGTAGTAAAAACTATGAGAATTTAATGTTTTCTGCACCCAAAAGTACTTATTCTTCAGGTGAAGAATGAGCAGTCATACAGTAAGTAGCTGGTACATTCTTGATATTTTCAGTATTGGATCCTGTCCTAAAGAGACTTGGGAATCACGGATTCTAAAATACTTTAAGCCAGCTCGCAAAATGTAATTAAGACAACAATATGTTCACGTTACTGCCAGGTTTTCTGGGAGTTCTGCTCTAATTGTGAATACTTTAAAATATATTAAGAGCCTCTGAACAAAAGCACATGACGATTCAATGAAGTGGAATACTGATTTCTAATTAGTATTTAATTAAAAACAGTTTAGATTGGGAAAAGACTTGCTTCCTTTTACTAATTACAAAACGATGCTTGCTGCTTCCACTTAGCATGCTGGTTTGTAAGCTCCTTGCACGTGAAAGGAATGGAATGAAATTGTATGTATCCTGTGCAACATGTTTGGTTTATGCTATGAGTTATCTGCTGTGATACATAGTTTTGATTGTGTAAGTGGTGTTCTTGTGCTGTTAAAAATATATACATGTAAGACTTGAGAGGAAAGCAATCAGCAATTAGTGTGTAATCCTGATCTGCACATCCAGCCCAATGCGTTAAACATAGCTGTTTCCACTCAGCAAGCACAGGAGGAGGAATTTTTGGTGTTCCCCTTCACTATGTGGACCACTCTGATTGTTAGAAATGGCATATCTGAGAAGTGTGATTGTGTAGAAACTTATCTGTTCATTGGTATGTCTCGAACTTAGAACTATTGCTCAGTAGTGTTGCACGTCTGTTCCTTTGGTGTGGGGATTTAACCCAGTGACTTAGGTGTGTAAGCAAGGTGAACGCTGTTTGGATTTCAGCCTGGTGAGTGCCTTGCATCACTGAAGCAACCACAAGAATTATTAGAACAGTCAGTTTTCTAATACAAACAAGTAACAAAACCCCTCAAAATCAGCTGCTTTTGGACATATTTATTTCATTTAGTTGTTGATAACACAGAGCGAATAATAACTGCAAAAGTGCATGCAGCCTTCCAGATGATCTGAGGTTCTTACCCTCCAGTGAGGTTACATAGCCAAGAGCAGCTGTGAGGAAGATCAGGATGAAGGAGAGGTACAAAACCTTTGTTGGGCTTATGACTGAGCTCTTATGCCTCTTCAGACCCAAACATCCTGCTTGTTCTCTCTTCTCAGCTTTAGCTCACTTTGGGCTTCTGGTATGCAGAAACCATTGGCCACAGATGGCAATGAATCTATGAATATCAGTTATTGATACATAAGGGAGATCCAATGGCATTTTCTTGCCCCCATCTACCTCAAGGAGATTTCTAAGTGGCAGAAGGTGAAGAAGGAATGCTTCACCAAGGTAAAGTCTTAAAATTTACTGTGGGCAGAAATTAAAACCAGAGCAACCACGCACATCTGCCTGCTTCTGAAGGTTGTGTTTTGCCTCATAGTCGATGTGCTCTTTGCACTGCTTTTATCTGCTGGCCTAATCAAAAAGAAATATTTCATCTCATTCTCCTTAAAGCATGTGGGTGATCTAGAAGAACATGTTCTTAAAAGTGAATGATGTCTGGCAAGCTAAGGAAATGTAATGTTTTCTAGTAGCAGTGGATTATTTGCTACTGTTTTAACAGAATTTGTGAAGGCTTGGATATTTTCTGAAGAATAGCTGAGAAAATTCTAAAAGCTTGTGTGAATAAAAAGTGATAGTGATAGTATTAAAATTTAACACAATTTCTTAGAAGGTATTTACCAAAACTAGGAATTGTCACTGAATAATTCTAATTATCCTTCACCTGCTAAATAAAGTGAAAGAGCTCAGGTATAATTTCTAACTATGGAGAGGAGGAAAAAAATCAATCTCCATTTTCTTTTAAGAAACCATAATTGTGACTAACCCAGAGTTGAAGAAACATTCCTATTTAGTTTGTCCCATGACTTGTAGTGTACAGTAATTTAGAGGTTATTTGATTGCCCACAGTACAGTTAAAATTAAATTTTCAAACTCCTTGTTCCTTTAGAGATGTTAACTTGCCCTTGTCAGTTTTCCATTAAAGAAATGTCTGTGCCTCAGAATGATTTGTGGTCAACTCATGTCGGGAGACTGTCACAAGGTATTTGAAGAGATCATTAAAGCATAGTACATTTTAAAATTTTATACTCAAACACTAAGAACTGGATGTAAGTCATGATTAGTCATATTTCTTTTCAATTTTCCTCTCCTGTAGAAAACTGATAAATATGATATTAAATCTGGTGCATTATTGGTATCCTTTTTGGTTGTTACGGGACAGAATGTAAATCATGCTTTAATAACTAACAGCATTTGGAAAGGCATCAGAAACTTAAATAAATCATTTGAAAGGGTAATCCAGATTAAATCATTCCTTTAGAGTCTTGTGTTAATGCTGAAGCTGACGTTAAGCTGAAACACAGACTATGGCTGGTTGTGTCCACAAAAATATCACAGCATACTGGTTTATTTATATCACAGACACGAGTGTGAATAATTTCTCTGCTATTGATGGACTAGATTGAGTATCATTTTCTAGGAATTGGGAGTCTAAAAACTAGGGAAAACTCTTCTGTGTTAAGTCCTCAACTTATCCAGAATAAGACTTTTCCACAAACAAATTTTGAAAATAAACTTCTAGATTCTACAAGTACTACTGAGATTATCCTCTGTATTTAGAGTGACAATATGCATGAATTTTTTTAATTAGTCTTCTAATATTTTTAGAAGATTGTAAGACTAAAAATATCAGAATTCCTAACTATACCGTAGGTGGGAGACTTAGACTAGTATGCTTTGTTAAATGGTGAGATACACCACTGGAAATCATGTTGTAATTTCAATTCATGAGCAAAGAAACCATTTTTTTATTTGCTTATGAAGAGATAATTGCATTACTGAGTCAAATGATTTAGTAATAATACACTTACCTCTTTGATACACAGCTTCATCAGTAGATCACAAATCACTTCACAAAGGAAGTAAATATAATTACCCTCATTTTATGCCATAAACTCTGTGAAGAAATACAGAAACTTCATTAAAAAAATGTTGTGCTATAATTGTGCTCAATTATAATAAAATTAATGTTATTATCAACCTTGTATTCATAAACCATCATAGTCACTGACAGAGCTAAGAATCTTATGATGTTTTTTGAATAAGCGCAGAAACCTGAATTGAGGCTTACATTTTTTAATACTTTAAATCTCTTTTTTCAAAACCATTTCTATATAATTATTTCCGCTGTATTCTCAAAGCTTATGTTTAAGGTTCTCAGAAAATTTTTGACTGAACCTGAGGCTTCTGAGTGTAGGTAAAGTGGGTGTTAATAAGAACAAGATGATAAAGCAAAATAGAATGTAGGATTTTCATCTAGCTTTAAATTCCAATGTATCAAAATGCTGACATTTCAGTTTCTTTTTTTTTTTTTAAACTGAGGAACCTGAGGCCCCCCCCAAACAATAAGGTCCCAAACTGTAACTGCCATCAAATGCTATGCTAAAATGCTATGCTAATAAGACATTGGTTCACTTTTCTTTTTTAAATCGTTCAACACACAATGTTTTGGGGAAGTTCAAAAAATGAAGTATTCTGCTTCAATTTCAAGCAAACACAAAGTAGTTATAACAATTTTTTTGACCAAATTCTTTTCCTGTCCCTTATTTTCTCTCCCTTCTTCCTTATGATCTCAATGTCCCCCTAAGATTGCTTCTATAGACAATATGATGATTCAGGAATTTGATCCCAGTTACCTATAAAGACAATACTGTTGAAGAGTGTATCACAGCTGCTAAAACAGAACAGGAGCAGGGGAAATATTTCCTTATTTGAAAACTTGCATAATCCAGCTTATTTGTGGTTGGTTTGTTTTTCCAAATTAAGATGCATAATGGTAAAACCTGTCAGTTAGGAGTTGTTTGGTTTGTTAGAAGGGAACTGGTTAAGTTTATTTGTGAGATCCAGTTCTCTGTAGTGATCTTCACTCTGTAGCACAACTGATCAAAGGAACCAGCCAGAAATGACAATCAAAATGTAACCTGCTGTTTCTGTGCCTATGGGCACAATGAAGCACAAGGATAGCTTGCCTCAGAAAGATGGAGAATCATCATTGGGGGCTTCTAAGATCAAGATATACAAACATGTATCTAGAACAAGGCAAGTAGAATTTGTCCAATGATTTCGTAGTGCTACCTGCAATTCTGTAATTCAGTATGCAATGACTAATAGCTTGTTAGGAGTAGTTAAAAACCTAGTTGTTCAATAAAAGTAAAGCAGTTTTTGCTTTGCCTAAAGACAAGCACATATTCATTCCTTCTATAAATTACAGGGAAATAAGTTATACTTTCCTAGCAATATTAGTAACTAGTTTGTTTTTTTTTTCTTACAGCAAAGATTACTATAATTCCTTATTTCTTTGAGCACTGAGTCCTAAATTTTATACTCTAATCAGAACTAATACGGGCATTTTCAACTTTTTTGTGAAGAAAAAAAAAATCTTCTGTTGTAGTTTTGTTCTGCTGACATTCTGGTGGATTCATCAGATGTATAATGCGTGAAAGACGTGATATAGCTCATAATAGGCAACACAGAAGATTGTAGAAAAGATCACATGGTACACTTAATGACAGCCTTTGTGGGAACATCCCTTCAGTTTATTTTGTTTCTCCTTCCTCTCAGCATCATGCATAGCTGTGCTGGTGTGTTGGATTGTGCTTTAAACAGGCTGGCTTGCTCAGGAGGACCTGTATACCAGCAGCTGCTCTGCTGCATCCAGCTGCCTGGTACTAGTGGTCAAAACCAGCAGAATTTCATGAGTGGATGCAGAAGGTCTGGGTGTAACGCACTCAGCTGAGCAGTTAAACCCCACCCTGCAGTACCTTTGTGCTATGCGACGCCAAATGGTATGATTCCTAGTACGCTACAGCTAGAAGGTGAACTATGCTACATCTAGAAGGTGAACCAGTCAGAAATAGTCTGCTTTAGTGTGTTTTTTATGCAACTTCACTTATTAGTAATCTGAACCAGCCACTCAGAAAAGCCTTTACTGAAAATCTGAGGCATATCAAAATATCCTTTAATTAACGTATGTGAGTTATTGTTAGCAATCATAAGAAAATACACAGCTTAGCAATGATGTAGAAATTGAGAAATGAACCGATGTGCAGGGTCTTTGTGTACTCCAAAGAGCTGACAGGGAGATATATACCTCTCTCTATCATATATAATAAGAACGCCATGGAGGAAGGAAGGAAATGGCTTCTTCTGCCTTTTAAAAGGCAGTAAGCAGTAAAGCTGGGTGCTGGGAGTGATTCAGTGCATGTGTTAGTGGGGGAGGTGGAGGTCTGTAATTGTGACTGGATTGACCGTTGTGTGCACACTAATTCCTTTCTGATGGATAGCCAGAGTGCTAATACGGGTGGGCATATATGATGAAATAGATGAAGATCAGGCCAAGAAAACCTGCTTTTCCTGGACCTGATCCCTGTAATTAGGCAAGCTCTGTGAGGTACTCCCTGTAATTAAAGCCTTCACCAATTCAAATTTTTCTCCAGTGGCTCTAGAATGTTTTCATTCCCTTTAAAATTAATTAATTAGTCTATTTCAGCACCAATTTTGTTATTCATTTTTAAAATATATCCTGTAAAATATATCCAGGGATAAACTTTCAAGGCTCCTGAATTGCTGGGCTAGAACTGGCAATGCTGAAATACAGTTCTTTCATTTGGCTACAAAATCTTCATATCCTAGTTGTTACCACTTTAAAGAGATGACTTAAAAGCAGTCAGTTGGCCTTTAAATGCCTTCAGAGATCCCACATAATTACACAGATGCCAAGCTCTACCCACAGGCAATCTGCAAAATTTCCTAGTGTTCATAAATTGCCTTCATCTAGACTAAAAATGAAACTATTATTCTCGTTAATGTATCTGATTTTAAAATGACCTAGAACTCCTGATAAATAAATTTCCATTTCCCTTCTTTTTTAATCTTTAAAATCATAAAATTTATGAAATATTTAAGATCTTAAATTAAAAGCATGTATCCAGTAAGGTAATTTATTAAGAATGGAAGTCAACATTGCATTATACGTGTCTCTCTGTCTGTTGAGAAGGACTTCTTGGGCAATGAGGAGGGCAGTAATGATACATTATGCCAAGGGATTTCATTAGCTTTGCACAGAACAGATGGGCTTTTCTATTACAGGAATATCTGGGGAAGATGTTTTGAAACCTCCTGTAAGAACACTTAGTCTAAATTTCCTATTTCTTGGTTTGTGTTGATCCCATCCTACTTGCTTTCTTTGTAAGATGCATGGGTCACATGTTGTCACGTTTACTGTTGGTTTAGAACTCTCTAAATGAGCAATGGCTGACCCTAATAGTAAGAAGAGTTTAAAGGCTGCAAATCTATGGATGATTAATAAAGAGTGGAGCTCGATCTTCGCCCCCAAAGCACACCCAAAGCACATAGGACTGAAAAAGGAAGTAGAGAAGGCATTTGAGAGCTCATGGGAAGTGCAGAAAAGGTTTCTGCACTAGGGTAAATACAGAAGCACATAAACACATGCACAGTTGCAAGCACTAAATATTTAATGTTGTGAAAGACCCCTATAGTCATGTTTTCCACGCATGAATGTATCTGGCTTGCTAAGCAACTCTTTACTGTATACATTTATAGGTGCATTAGCACAAATAATACCACACCTATTTAATCTGACAATGTTAAATAAAAGCCTTGGAAGACTGTGTATTGCTTGCTGTGCTTTGGGTTTTGAGTTTCTTTTCCTGTTGTTCGTTTGTGTTTTGGTGGTGTTGTTTTAAAGAGCCTGATTGTTTTTAAAGAACCTGACTCTCTAAGTCATCAGGTAGCACATATATTAGATCCTCAAGTAGTTTAATTTCTAATTTGAAGAAATAAATTTAAGTTGTGGATATTTATATGACATCCAACGTTAAAATAATCATGTGCAACAGGTGTTCATCTTATTCCGGGAGCCGGAGGAATCCTAGTTCTCTGGATTTATGATGTTAGTCCTACCCTGAAAAAGGCCAATGTTGGCTTGCCTGTGAAACCTGAGCTGGGTCTTCTCAACCCTCTCAGCGGTTTCACATAATCATCAACTTGCGAATAAGCAGAATCTTGCTGATGATGATGCTATGTGCCATTAGTGGAGGATGCAAATCTCTGGCTATGAGCCTTGACTTATTTCACCCAGACGAGCCACACAGCTAATCAGTAAAATGAAGAACACAACCTGCTCCATAATGCTAAAAAAAAAAAAAAGAAAAAGAAGCTAATTAACTGTTGAACCTTTTAGAAGAAATTAACCATAAACTTGTTTCTAAAGGCTGTAGCAATGTTAATATCTTAAACTGATAAGAATAGGAGGAAAGAACAGCAGCAATTTAATGTGGGAATAAAAGAGATCTCACAAGTAGGAGCTGCAAAGCCACCACTTATTTACAGTGACTTAGGGTATAGGTATAGTACGCTCTATAAATAAGAGAACAGGAAGGGAAAATAGTCACCATATGTTCACTTGAGAGTTTCAAGTACTTGAAAAGAATGCTGCAACTCTTTCATAAATCTAAACCAGGATAAGATTTTTTTTTAGCACTTCAGTATTTTAAAAAGCTTCTCATGATAATTTTTAAACATTCTCTCCTCTCCACTTCCTCACTGTGCGATTTATTTAGTCACCTATTTATGTGTAAGATTAAAAGACCTGAGAATTACATACGCAAGATAACACTCATTAACCCCTGTTTTTTGCTATTTTTGTAAACTTTTTCCCCAAGAGCTGGTCTCCCTGTGGATGCAGGGCTGTCAAACAGGCAGGTGTTCAGATTACTCAACATGTTTTGGCTGATTCTCAAGAGCTGTGTTAAGGCTCTGCCAATACACAGGCTTTTCAAGGGTATGCATCTTGGAGCCAGAGCTGCTCTTTGGGCTTGGGGAAGGATTAGATTTTTTTGGTTAGTGTTTTATGTCTATGAAAGTGTGCCCGTTCCTTCCTAACAAGTGCATGTAATCTCCAGCTCAACCATGCAGCATGTCTTAGGGCCACAGCAAGACTTTATTCTGCTCATTCATCCGAAGTTGTTCTATACTGGTCTTGCATTAGGCTGAAGGAGTTTTCTCTGGTCAAGTCTTTTACCTGGGAGCAAGGTTTCAGACTGATATTTCACCGTGATTTCAGTCATGAGTCAGTGAGTCTCAACGCTCAGTCTGTTTCCAGCCTGAAACAGAAACAGAGATCTCTCATTTTGTTATCTTTTCCTTAGAGGTTGTCCATGCAAGTTTCTCTCAGGGCTTGGGACTGAGAAAATTTGTAGTTTTGATGGTTCCAGTGCAACATTTGTATAATTTACAGGAAGCAAAGCTTGAGTTTGTAACTTACTTCCCCCTCCCCTAACCACAGAATAGAGAGAATAAAACATTTTATATTTTCTGAGCCTGAAGGCTACTAATCGTACCCCATATCCCCTAAAGCATAGACAGCCAAAAGATGCAAACAAACTCCAAATTATTTGCCGAGTTGACCTGGTCTTACAAGTTCATTTGCTTGACTTTGGCATGTAAGTATTCCTATTTTCCCAGACTGTGTAGGCTGCCAACTCAAGGTGCGATAGCAAAGATCACCTATTAACCTGCAGTAGCTGAAGGGTCTCCAGCCACCAAAGGCAGCGTAAGAAAACTGATAGAACTTGAATCATGGTGAATTTGCAACACAGATAAAATCATAGAAAACAGGGAATTATGTGATTTGGGATTGTTTTCAAAGACTTCGATGTTGATGATGTGTAATAGCGTTGCAGATTAGTGTTTCTGTAGTTGTCTCCCACGTGGAATGATTGGTAGAGCTTATTCATGTTAATAGTTCTTTAAGCTCAGCTTGAAATCACATTTTTGCCATTTCTTACGTAATTTTATGGTTTCCTCTTTTGCTTGTGCCCATAAGAACATCTGATTATTGGTGTTTGCTGCAGTCCCTGTGGGAATAAAATCACAACTAACGCTGTGCTCGGACTGAGCTCATTCGCTTGATTACTGTCTTTGACTCCTGATTGCAAATGAGCTTGTAACAATAAAGCTGTACAACAGAAATGAGAAAAATGCTAGAGCATGATCCACCAGTCCCTCCTGGGGACTGTAGGATTGACCAAAATACTCAGTATAGCTGATGAAAAACAATACCTTATCTTTGAGCTCAGAGCTGTAAACCTTTCCCCCTAGCAGAGATCACATTTCCAAAGATTGTTTGTTAAAGCATCCTGAATCTCTGTGCTGTCTCTCAGATGCAGCTTAATCACATTTATTTACTTAATATTTTAAGAAGAGAAGTTCTGTATGTTAGTGAAACTGATATATTGGCTTAGATTTGACAGTTAATATATTGCAAAAGACATTGCATTTCATGGAAAGCTGACCTGGGGACTTCAATGAGTGCCTCTGAGTGTCGATTTAATGCTTCTCAGCTTCTTTGTAAGTGAAACTTTTCTAGCACTGTGTTTTGATTCATGAACAGCAATTCCAGCCACGTCTCATCTAACTCTCTCTTCCTCCCCTTTGCAAATCAAATTGCCTTGCAAGTTATTAATATTTTTACTTGATCTTTGAAATGTTTTAAGTGGATAGCATGGTTTTCAGCTACTGCAAATCTCTATGTGCCTTTCTCAGAAAATGCCTTAACATTCACTGACAAAATTGGGCTTCTCTCAAAATAATATGGCAATAGAGTCTCCCTCCCTGCCTCTTTATTGCAAAATCCATTAATGTGGCACTTAGAGAACTTAGATGTAGGAAAGAGAAGTTCAACTCATAGATTAATCCAAGAGAATTAAACTTGCTTCTTCCAACTTATGGGAAGACTATGTTAATATATCAGGTCACACCCCACAGTAAGGGTGGGAGCACCTCCATTCACTTTCATCTGTTCTGAAAATACCATCAAGTCAGACCAGTAGTTAAGGCATTTGCCTTTGAAAGAAGCATCCATGCTTCCAGTTCCTTCTTTGAGTACTTTTAAATGAAACAGTCCTAGAACAGAAACCATAAACTAGAATGCCTATTCCTAGTAGGGTGCCCTAACTACTGAATTTCAGAGCTATGCTCATACTTGCCTTAGTTTTCTGGTTCCACACAGGCATGCAACAAAATGCATCTACATTTCTATAACTGGAAAGCAGTTAAATGGTGTAAGGTGAACAGGTCAAAACTCTATTTACATACTCTATGTGGTCTTGTATTAAGGCACTTCAAATTCTTCTCAGAAATGATTATGAAGCTTGTCTTCTATGGAGACAGGCTTAAGCTAGAAATACCTTTTTGATCAATTACAATAACAGTAAAGAAAGGCACTTTTGATAGTGAAACGCTTTTTTTTTCTGTCCTACAACGTAAGGCTTTGTTTTGCAGACAAGGAAGTTATTTTATTGCTGAATGCTTCATAATGATGGCTCCTTAGACTCCACAGATAAGGATTTAGATAAAAGTCAATTTTAATTGTTTTACATGCCAATTTGTGTGCTTTGAGGGCTGATATTCATAGACATTGTTTTAAAGTTAAGATATTTTTAAATGCATTTTGAGATGCTGAGGTTTTAGGTTAGAGGTTTAGAATTGCTAGACCTCTACTAATGAAATTTAGCTTTTAAATATTGATTTTATAAGTGGTCACACATTTTTAACGTATCTGATTTCTTTTTCTTTTTTATTATTTGCTTAAATTTGACATTTTCAACCCCCAAAAAAGGTTGCATGATATGGTTTTTTTGCATTTAAAAATAAGATCATTTGGTAAGATACATTCCATGGGGTGTGTTTGGAGGCAACAAGATGAGCACATCTGGAAGACAGTTTCTTAAACAAAGTTTTGCTTTTCTCCTGTCATTCCTGAAGCTTTTAACTCTCGTTTTGTTCCATTAATATTTGGTCTTGATAATGTGTGGTTTTCTGATTTGTCCTGAGGCTAAAGCTAAAGTACTATCACCTGGACAAACCACTCTAGAGATGATTTAGAAATCTTTACGAAATCATACTAATTGCAAAATGATGAATTAATGAAGCTCCTCAGCCTTTATTGACTTGGAATAACTCCCAGATAAGGAAATACAGTAAAATAGGTCATTTTGCCAGAACAATTTTGTTTTGCATAAAAAAAAAAAAAAAGAATGTAGCTGCTTCGTGCTGGAGAATGTCTAACATAATAGTGTAGGTCACTGTGAATCCTGTAAAAGAGCTTTGTTTTTGAAAGCTCAATGATTGACAGACAACATTTGAAGCCAGTCTTTCTGCAAAGACCAGAGGTGTCTAAAATAAATGGTCTGCTGCATATAAAAAGCATGTTCAAACTATATGTGGCTCACTGTGTGTTCTATACTCATAGGCCGTATAGTGGTTCACATTTTATACATGGGCACTAGTCATAATAAAGAAGCACAAAGGGAAAGCAAATTCTTCAACTGCAACCTTTTTAGCTTTGATTGCTATTGTTAACAAATTATTTGTTCGGTCTGGTAATATGTATGCAAATAGAGGTAGGATTTAGAGTTACACGTGCTCAGAAAGACTATGCTTGCTCAAGTGATTAGTCCTCGTCTGAATTTCCCTAGTATGAAGGAGATCAAGTCCAAATAGTGTGGCTCCTCTCAGATTCAGCATTTCCCAGTTGAACACACAGCAATACAAGAACTGAGGGCAGCCTCCCTTGAACAGCTGGGGTTCACACTCCTCCGTGCCATGGAAGCAAAAGAGCAGCAAGGTGCACCTCCCTCACTCTCAGTTCCGCTGTAGCAGGCGAGGGACCTCATAGCTGTTTCTATCTAGTGCTGGTCAAACACACCAACTGTATTTTTCTGGTTATTTTTCTTTCACAACACATGCTTCTAATTGTACATGCAAAAGGCTCATCTGATGAGGTGTTCTGAGGTAACACCTCATGGGAATTGTATCTTTCCTCATGTCTCGGGGGTTTTTATGGCCCCTGTAACTGACAAATGCTTAGAGCAGCATTCCCAGCTGTGTCTTGTGTGAAAACATCACCCTCGTAAAGGCTCGGCACCCACAGGATAAGAACAGAACGTTTTTGAATTCAAATGTTTGAAGTATAAATGATCTTAAAGAATCTTGGAGAAGAGCAGAAGACAGCTGTTACTGTTTCCTGTCAAGCTTAGCATGTATTGTATGTTGTCCTCGCATTTAGATTACTGAAAGAAGTTTGGGGGATATGTGGAGAAGAGCTTTTTTATGCATCTGTGTTTGATAGGTGATGGAGAGGCTGCCATTTGCACTAACCTGATCTGGGTTGGTGTTAGAGGGAAAGAAGTGTGCGGCTTGCTGTGCTGTTTGGGGTGTTTGATCCTGCTTTCAGAACGAGCTGTTGGGAAAAGGGTGTAAAGGGGAAATCTTTGCATTTATGGACTATTGTAAAGTGTGTGATTTTTTAACTATTATTATTTTTTTGTTTTATGTATGCTCTCTACTTTCTTCTCATGTGGAATAAGCAGAAAGTGCAAAATTAATTACTTTTGTCTTGATAACTTTCTCCCGTTAGTCATTTGCTCTAGTTCTGCCTGTCTTTTCCAGGAGTGTAATTTTTGGAGTTGTTTGTTTGTTTCCCAGTTGTGTTTCTTTGCATGTTCTGTCCCAGCATTCCAGAGTAGCTGTAATCAAGTAAACAAATATATGCTCTAGGCATTGTGTCAAAGCTTGATGTACGTGACAAATAATCAACAAAATTTGTTACATCTTACATGGATCTAAAACAGAGGGACAGACACGTCCTTCCTTTCACTGGCTTTCCCAATTGCTCACACTCTTTACTTCTCAAGCAGGGCTTGGTAAGGGTGGCTGAACAGAGTAGGACAGAATTAGCATTTGGTTTTCAGTTTTAATAGAGTACCTCCATCAGATGGAAGTCAGCAACACATTCTGCGCTGAAATCCGTGGTTTACCCACTTTAATTGCATCGCAGCAGGGTCAGAATGTGCCTGAAAATGCTTTCTAATTGAAAGAGCCAGTATAAGTTTAAATAAAACCTGATATTCTTTTGAAAGCTGTGTCCCCATCAGAATAGCAACAGTTGGACTCTTTCCATCTGTACTTTTTGTTGCTGGATTAATTTTAGATGTGCTGTATATGGATCATGCATAAAATATTGTTTTCCTGGGTTTGTTTTTGCTGCAGTTAGCTCTGCAGTAAGTAACTCTTCTCGGAATTTCATGGTCCAGCACACAAGCCTGCTCTGAGAGGGCTATTAGCCCTGGGAATAGGAAAGGAAGACATGTACTGAAACCTATTGGTTAACTATATTGGAAAAAAATAGTGCATTGGAAAAAAAGACATTTTTGGTCCTAAAGCAACCTGTAGCTGGGGACAGGAGAGGCAGCACCAGCACAGGTTCCATCAGCCCTGGCCGAGTCTGCAGGTGGATGTTGTTAGTGATGGGTTCGACAGCCCTTCCTTCAGTTGGGAGCTCATGATACTGTCATGCTCTGGAACTCAATTTAATTAATATGCAAATACAAATCTGGTTTAGTTTGTTATACTTCACCCCCTAAATATTCTGCAATGATAGCAGAAACAGAAATATGACCAAAAAAATATCATCTGGTAACTGTGGCCTAGTTTTTCTATGTAGATTTCTTCTATTTTAGAGTTGTTGGTTGTTTAAATAGCAATGCTGGGTCTATTGCCATTTACTTTAGTCAGTAATTCCTCTATCACTAACAATGCAGCTAACACTGGGAAACAGAACTTTTGTTTTCTTTTAACTGAGGAAGTTGAAATGCTATTTCAAAAAGAAAAGCACCCTTCGGTTTATAGAAAGTTGTGTAAATGAAGCCAATGAAAGCAATGTAGCCTCTTTAAACTCAGACACTTTTCTAGCACTGCACAGTTCTTGTAAAATACATATCCCTGAAGAATAAATACTACTGATTTTACTTTTTGTAAGGCACTTAATTAAAATTTTTAATGCATGGTACTTTTTATTTTAAAAATTAGCTTTTATTGAATGTAACAAGAATGCACAATTTAAAGTGGTTGTTTAATCAGTGGATCAATGTTAGTGTTAAAAATCTCTTTGAGCTGAAGCTGTGGGGTGAGATTTTTCTCTTATTGCTGATACTGTGCTGCGTCCTTCTCTTAGGCACCACTGTGGATTTGTAGTCCCGTGTTTTTTGAACACAGAAGTAGAGATAAAGCACACAGAATGGAGTTTATCCTTAAAGATTACAGTATCCTTTGCTCAAACTAGTGGAACTCAAAGGCAATGGGCTTAAGATGGAGGTTTTTTCCCTGTTTTTAACTCAGAGGTGGAAAAAAAATGATGGCTTGTTCCAGGTCGACTTTCTAAAACATTAAATGACATTTTCTATGCATGCTGCAGCAGAACTGCAGCAAAACAACTGGAATGGAGGGCAGAGCCACAAATGAGGTTATTGATGACTTTTCCTGGTGGAAGAGGGATGTAGGTATTTGACCATCAGTGTGGGGACAGGCTCTGTGCAATGGAGGTGTGCATCTAGAGCACTTTGGGAGGGAGGGTATTTGGGGCATTTCATCAGCAAAGTTGGGACAGAGCACAACTCTCTCCTGTCAAAAACCTGACGGTGGATGCCACATAGAAATATTTGCTTTGTTTTTGTGTGAGTCATTGGGAGCTGATCTAATCACTCAGTCTGTGGGCAGAGGGGAGGCTTTGGACTGTGCTGGATCCTGCACTAAAACAGTTCAGTGACTGACTCTGGGCAATGCAAATTTCCTTAATGCAGGAATCTTGTGGGAAAACAAAGGGAAAAAACCCACAGAGGCTTAGAACATTGTATATGCATCTTCTGCTTAACTGATAGCCTGCAACTACAGATCTTTCTTATGTCTTCCTGTTTGAAGTAGTGATATGTAGTTTTGGGTCCTCTTCCAGACATTTTGTGTCCATTCAGCAACAAACCCATGGCAGACAGTTTATTTTTCTAGTTATGCTTGTCAGTATTCTAGTGCCATCAATTTACATTGGCATTCCAGCATAAATTCTCAATATAGCACAGAAGAATAACAAGCTAGAGTTAAGTTTTAATACATCTGATAAAATTTTTGTTCTGTGCTACTTTTTCTCTGTATCTAAATTTCTCATTTCAAATCTAGATTCTAATTAAACATTGTAAAAAGGAACTTAAGGCCTGCTTTGCATGGTTACTATGTACTGATCTGAATAACAATGACAAGAGATAAACATTAAAGTAGTCTTCCTTCAGTGTTTCCTATTAATGAATGCTAATGTGTCTCTACAGACAATGTAGCATCTACTATTGCATTTATAGGCATTTGGGGGCAAAACACACATCAAAGTGACAGTTATATCTAATGGCAGGTGCAATAGTAATATATATTTATTATTTGCTTGCAATAGAGGCGTTTTTAAAGAAAATAAAGTTTTGTTTTATGCAAAGTATTTGGTAAGGTCTGTGTACTCATAATGAATCTTCCACTAGTGCTTGTGTAGAACACAGAATGCAGCTTTTCCTCTGGGGCTCCCGGACAGTTTTAGTAAGTGTGAGGGCTGTTTGTGTAAGGCTGTTGCAAATTTAGACTGCACAGATTTCTGCTCATGCAGGGTGAGATTGGTGTATGAACAATGGATTTAATGTGTGAACAATGTGGTACCGCTCCTGCAAATATTGGGGTTAGCCAAATGTCTGCCCAGAAATCCTCATTACTCATGTTTGCAAGATTAAATATGTTTATAGTATAATACTGAATATATTGCAAATACTGTAATGTTATAGGTTGTGTTCTCCATAACAATCCTATATATCACAGCTTATTTTGCTGTTTGCTGGTTGGTAACAAAAAAGAATTTTAGTGTATGTTGGGGAACACACATGGTTTCCTGGATATTTCAGATTTTATCAATAGGATTAATCTAGAGTGGGTGAAACATTAAGGCCCAGAAGTACATTTTGAGAAGGAGCTGATTAGGCAGGAGAGCATGCCCTCACCTGTCTACTTAGTATGTTGAAGACTCTGACTTGTGGAAAATGGAAACCGATATCTTATATAATTAAACTCATTCAGGTAGAAAATCAGAAGTACAAATTGATGAGAAGCAAGCTAGTGAAGATTAACAGCTTTGTTCTTCCTTCAATTATTTCCTTCTGTCACACTAGAATTGTTTTTCCACCTTCTTGCTGACGCTTTGCTCTTCTCCCTGGGATGCAGCCCAGGCTGTTCCGAGATATTGTTGCTCTAGTCTAAAGGCCACTAGTTCACTCTCTGCACTGGGGCAGCACGATGGGTGTTGTAGCACTAGATTTTCCACCTTAAAAGGAGCTTCAGAGCTATTTCTTCATAAGTGGACACAGATTCACTGGGGAAGGAAAATTAGTTACAATTTTCACCTGGCATGGTTGTGCTCTAAGCTGCTCCTCGTGCTCCTACAGGAGATCAATATAACAACCTCATCCTCTTGTTAAGTAGTAAATGATGGGGTTTCATCTCTACAGTGTGTGTAGGTGAAATAAGTAGAAGAGACTCTCAAGGATATTTCTGAGGGAGCTCTTCTCAGGCAGGAAAAACATCAGGAGAAAAATCATCAAGTGCCTCCTATGAGAAAAACTGAGGTTTGAAGTTGATAGGCCATCAATAAAGATGAAGGATGCTGGCACAGCGGTGATAGAGATGATAATCATAATGAGATATTAAGTTATGACTTGGATGGACTAAATGGTATAAGGACTTAATGGGCAACAAGAAAACTTGCAGGGACACAAAGGTAACTGGCACAAGGATTAAATGAAGGAGTGTAGAGGATCTACAAAAATTGTTTCAGTGGCATTGTATTGAATAGAGCGGAAAAAAATTGCTAGAATCAAGGTATAAAAACGGAAAGTTTAAGCAAAATATGTAGAGATCTTGAAGCAAAATACCTTGAGATCTTGGAGATGCAGGTGGAATGACAGAAAGGATGATGCAGTCTTTCGAGATACCTAGGCAAAGAAAACCAGAGAGAACTGGAAAAAGTCTGAAAGTGAAGACCCAGAGGAACTGTCAAAGTTATGATTTAAGTTGAGAGTAATTTATAACTTTCATGACTGATATAAAATATTTGTGATGAGAGATTTTTCTTTATCTGAACGGATTCAGCAGCGTCACAAAATGCCCAGAGCTGATAATTCATGACATGTAGTTTTATCGTAAGAAGAATTTTTTGTCTAAATCTGCACTTAAAATATATATAAAGGAATTTATTTTGAAGATCTAAAAGCTGTATAACTAAACTAATCACCTTCCAGTGAAATATCATTAAGACTTCTGTGAATAGAGCAGAATGTAACTGTAGCTTACAAAATCAAACAATAAGCAGTTTATCTGAAATACTATTATCTGAGGCTATTTAATTTCTGCAAGTGTAAGCTGACTTCAAACATACTCAGTCGTAATTAAGTTCATATTTATTTAATATTGTGTTTTCTTTAAGTTAATTTTAAAAGTAATTTAACTGGTGGTTGAACTATGTACAGGCATGTTACACCACAGATTGAAAAATCCTGAATAACTTAATAATTTAAACTACAAAAGGAAGCTTTTCTAGAGTGAATTGATATATGCAGCAAGAAAAAAAAAATGTTAAAAATAAACCAAAAAATAATAGAACCGAATAATATTTATTTCAAAGGTACTTCCTAAAAATCCATTGGTCTAGGATCAAAGCTCAAAGTATATCACTAAGTTGAAGGCCATCCTCTTTCCCCATCTCCCATCAGTACCTCTGTTACAGACACTCCAGGTACTAGAAGTGCTTCTTGGATGAGAAACTGCTGCTAAATTGTGTTTTGCTGGATTAACACAGGGAACACCCCACAGTTACCGTCGCACACAAATGTTTTTGTATTTATTTATTCCTTTAAAATAAGATCCTTAAAGAAAATATCAAAGAAGCAGAAGTTGTCTTAGGTATAGTCTTATTAATTCCCTTCTCTTTCCTCATTTTTGCCTGATGGGGCTCTGTTTCATCAGACCACTTGAGCTCCACTTAGTCTTATTCATTTTGATGAGACTCACACATTATTAAATGTGTGTTTGTATGCTTTGCTCACTAGTAAGGGAATTAAATGTGTGCTTAAGTAGTTTAATGAAGCAGAGCAATGTTCTTTGCTTGCCTTTTAAATGTGGGAGAGTGTGTACATATGCTCATAGCTATAGATACACACGCATTTATAAATACATGCATGCACATTATCCCGCTTGGGTGCCTGGCCAGCAGAGCAACAAATGCATTCAAAAGTTTCTTAGATCCAAGTTGTCTCATGGCTGGAGTTGTTCCTCACCAGACCTTTGCAGCACGGACCCTTGCGCTATGTAAAAATGCTGCATGCCAGACCCTCCAGAGAGGACACTTTCATAAGACTTCCTCTCTCAGATTTTGTGGCAGGTGGAAGGTACTAAACAGTGTCAAACTTTATCATGCTTGATGTGGTAAACAGATCTTATTTTCAGATATGTTTATTTGATGCCCAGTACCTAAGGGTATTCAGTAGTCCTGAGAAAACGTAGGCAAGTTCCCTGGCAAGCCTGCCATCTCCGTTTTGGAAGAGACATTGATTGCACTTGGGCTGATGGTGAAATTTGAATCTGGGATTGTCAGCACAAAAAGCCCAAGAATGGCGTAAGAATAGGATAAGTATCAACAGACAAAATCACAACAAGCTCAATATAAGAAAAGGCGAATGAGGATTTTGTTTTGTGGTACTGTGCTAGAAAATCATTTGGTATGATCACATTTTTGATGCAAGAGAGCTCTTTATGCCTCAAGAATAAAAGACTTAATTATGCTTGGAGACACAAAGGGGTTGATAATTAATCTGTAGATGTTTAAATTATCTGTGCTGATTGAAAATTGAAATACCAGTTATTAATATTACTTGCTGCATCTTCAGTGGCAAATAATTACCCTTTATTGAAGAAATAGTTTCATAATGTGGTGTAAAACACAGTGGAGTTAAGGAAACAACAAATGCATCTGCTAACCAACTAACCCTTTCAGAAGCTGTTCTTCCAGAATGCTATTCAATCCCAAAGGGAATAATTAAGTAGCTTGTAGAAAATTCAGTTTGGTATCTTCCTTCAAAGTAACTTTCTCTATTATTACATACCTCCATTAACAATCCTGCTTTATTGCTGACATTAGATAGAAAGTAAGGCCACAGGACCATTTTGTTGTTCCAGCAGTGTAGAAACTTCTGGAACACGGTCTTAGGCCATACATACCTTTTTTACAATTTTATTTATTTTATTTTTTTAAAACTTTCAATAAAATTGGAGAGTACTGAGGAGGGTTTTGACTTATATCTGACTTTTCTGAGTTCTACTAAATCATGTATAAATTCCATGTTTTCCCTGCTGTTATAAATTTGGGACTACCCCAGAGGATGTTTGAAGCAGAAAAATAAGCTTAGATTTAATGCAGCCCTTATTCACAAACTCCTGGTTCCTTTGCAATATATAATGTGACTCTGTTAAATAGATGACATGAATGGGGGATTCATTTGTGGTAGCTGTATGGCAAAACCAGTAAGGTAATCTGTCAGTCTCAACAGGCTACGAAGGACTTGTTCTGATACTGTTATATCCTAAACAATGCTTGAAACACAAGAATGATGATGGAGTGAATCCTTTTTCTGAAACCTACAGTGTTAGGTCAGAACGTGTGTTGGGTAAGAACATTCCTTTACCATTCAAGAAATAATGATTATAGCAGTGACAGCCTGCAACGTGTGTTTACAGAGGGTCATATTACTGAGTTAGAAGAAGTCTCAAACTACACAACTGACACTGCAGTGTTTTTAATGTCCAGGCCAGCTTTTCGTAAATATGACGTCAGACAAGATGCTCTTGTTTGAGTGTTTTCAGCTTAATTCACTGTAAAACCAGGAAAGCTTTTTTTCCTCCTTGAATCCATGGAAAAATGTGCAATTAATTTCTACTGGTAAGTTCTGAAACACTGAAGGGCAGAGGGACCAGGAAACCATTAATCCAGCTCATTAAATACAGATCTTATTACCATAGTAACAAATGAATTAGTTTTGAAGTGTAAAATGCATATAATCCTTTCATTACTAATTGTTACGTAACTAATCACTTGTAAAATGGTGTTTTTCTTCAAATTAATTAAATTTCAGTTTCTATCCTAAAACAGTTTGACATATAACACAAGTTAAAATGGCTTTAATCTGTAGCTCAGATTGGTGAATCTTTAATTAGAAATGTCATTCACCTGTTACAAAACTTAAATTTTAAGATGCTGAATATATGTGTGTTAAACTACACAGTTTTTTGAACATCTACCTCATATCCTTTTGGTCAAAAAAACAAGTATCAGGTTTAAAGTAAAGGTTATATTTATCTAAGAATCTGTGCATGTAAATAATTTCTATTTCATAAGACTTAATTACTACTTTTGAAAGACAGCAGAAAGTACAAATGCAAAGACTAAAACTGATCTTTTGCTTGCTGTTTTAACTCTTAAGTAGAAACGCGATTTAAGAATTTCAGTTTATCAGTATTGTTTTAACTGCCAGTTTTTAGAATCATTTTAAAGAGAAAGTGAACTTCTGAAAGCATACTTTTTTTTGTGCTGAATCATCATAATGAGATCAAAGGAAAGGCAGAAGAAATTTTTCTCTATTTTGGTCCCTTGTGACCTTTTGTACTCAGCTTAACACTAGAACTTACGATGGCTGCTGACATGGTGTGTAGGGATGCAGAGGTGCACCAAGGCTCAGCTATGCAACCCATAGCATACTTTGCCAATCACAAGCCCATCATCTTGAGCTACCTATTTGCTGAAAAAATCCATAATGAAAAAAAGTGTACTCTGGTTGTTTCTTCCTATAAGGGGGAGAAAATAAATCCTACATCTTCTTGTAAATAACTGGAACAAGTTTGCTTCAAGGGTCCTCATTGATTCAGATCAGGCATCCAGTGGAAATATTCATATGGAACCAGAAGAGACACAGTTCTTTGTTTCCACTGTAATTCATAAAAGCGTTGATATGTCCAGTTTCTTTTGAAGCCATTGCTAGCCAGGAAGTAAAATTCTGTACTACAAATTAAAAAGATTGAAGCATTTATCAAATGTCAGGTGGAGGACAGAGATACCCATATGAATTCGTGTCCCAAGTAATCTCAGGACCATTTTCTCAAATAAAAGCTTAATCTTTCTCTGTGTTTTATCAGAACTAGTCAGTCTTTTCTACTACTTTGTTCACTAAACCACAGTATAGGCTCTACAGACTGTAACCTGCAGATAAGAGTTTGAAGACTAAATGGAAAAAGGTATATCTATGTGAGTTGCAGTTTATGGAACCATAGCAGATAAAGAGAAAGACATTTTTGGATCTCATTCAGATTATTTTTCTTCTGGGTATGCATTTTGCAACATGCTGCACTATTTAACCAGATAATTGGGTAGGTCAATTCGTGGAAATTGAGAACATTTGATCTATTTACAGTCTTTCCTATGTGATAATTTAACAAACTAAACAATATTCTTTCACCCTGCTGATTATCTGGGACAGTTCTAATGGGAGCGTTTTAAAGGCTATAGAGTTCCTCTGTGGCAACAGAACTATTCTGAATAACATTTTTAAAACTTGCTTTGCTATAAAAGGTTTTATGCTTAACAGTCTGAAGACCTTTCATCCTGAAAGGTCATACTGGAGCAGAAGAATAAGAAGCTGCATATTGTAAAATGTTTCTGTCAATTCTCAAACAATATCATATCTTGATACTTTTGGAGCTGTTACCTGGGCTTGCCCTGCCAAAACCAATTATACTACGTAAAATAATAATACATGATATGCAGCAGGTATTTTGTTAGCTTCAGTTATGCTCTATTAAAGTATTTTTGCTACCTAAACTTTTGTGGAGAGCAAGGAATCAGGGATAGATTCCCTAGGACAAATCCAAATAAAGGAGTTTGCCCAGTTTCTGAATTCCAAATGGAGAGTGTTAGCGTGTAGAACGTTTTTCACAAGGCTTCACTGAAGCAAGTAATATCACATCAGTATTAATACAATGGCTAAGTACCTCTGGTCCGAAGCCCTCCCTGGAAGTCACATTTTTTAGGTTGTGCTTAATGCAGATTCATAGCACCTCTCAGTTTTTCATTAACGGGCAAAATATCTGTGCTTTCTCACTAAAGTCTTGTGACATTTCAGCCATCATTTTGATATGAGGGACTTCACTTTTTCATTTTGAGAGTAAATTTGTAAATCACAGTTTGTGGTGTACTAAACAATCTGAGCACAGCCGTAATGTCTCAGCCATCACTTAAACAAGGCTCCCTCTCTGGGTTTCTTTGGGCTGCCTTCCTCCTTGCATGCCTGGTGACAGAAAATTCAATTCTCACTCTGCTTATTTATTTTTTTTTTAGCGGGAAATTAGCTGTCCTGTGTTTTCATAAAGCGTATAGGACAAAGAGATCCTAGTCTTGCTGTGGTAAAATTGAATTAATAAATAATCACAAGTAAGATCATCTTTAAAACGAAAGCATGGTTACTTTTGCATGGCAAATATCAACTGCTGATCAAGGTCAAAGATGCAGTGACTGTACTGCAGGGTAAGGGAAGATGTCCCCGCTTGCACGCTCCAGCTCTGTAGTGCCAAGGTCAGACTCAGTATTTGAGTTGGTCTGGAATAGAGGGCCTTGTGGGGTGCAAGTAGGACTTAGAAGTGAAGTGTAGTAATAAATTTAGGTACACAATTTCCATGAGAGTCCTGAAAGACAGGAGATTTTGATTAAAAAAAAACATAAATATTTTATAGAGTTAGAAAATAGACTTGCAAAAACACGTTGAGAAACATTATGAGGAAATGACCCTCTAACAGTCAGTTTTTTGAGTGGAATATGTAGGATGAGATTCCATGATGAAATGGATTTATTATTGTCTGTTGCTATGCTCTGAGATGCAAAGTAGCGTGTGTAGCAACACATAGCTGCCGATTATCGGAGCACGATTTTGAACAAATTTGCTCAATTTTTAAGTGAATAATCAATAATAGATGAAAATACTCATAAACTTTTGTATCTAGTGGGTACTTTAGATGAAGAGCTGGTAGATATTACAGCTTTAAAGCATCAGAAAAGTATATATGAACTAGTAATTCAAGAAGCAATATGAATATAGAACTAAAGGTTTTAGATAAATGACTTAAATTTGCGTATTGGTTGATTTTCGTTTTCATCTTAGAGAAGTTCCCTATCTATATGCAAATTACAGGGGATTTTTCTTATTTACTATAACTCCAAAATGCATCATAACAAAGGAATTAGTACTGTTGCTAATAGAAACCTGTCTTCAAATACACAAAAATGAAAACTTGCAAATGAAGGCTTAAGTCGCTCTCTGGTAAGCTATATTAATGAATATGATCATTTACTGTAAAATAACATTTTTATCCGTATACTAGCTGCACATAGACTCTACGGATTTAATAATTTTCATTACATCTTAGTTGATGCTCAGAGGGAACAGTGTATGTTTTCTTTTAGTTAATTAAAACTGGCAATATAATACCCGTGACTTCATCCATGTGTTTGTGCCAGCATACTTTGAAAGTAATTGTGTCAAATCCAATGCAGGGCTTAACTTCTTAGTGTGTGACACCCAAAAAGAAATACCAATGCCTGTGTTAGGTATTTAGGCTTCTTCTGCACTGTCTGAGGAGGGGGCTGGGAGCCTCAGGGTGGGATCTAAGAGCAATAAAGTTTCCCTCAACTAGCCAGTATAGAACTCTGTGCTATATTCAAAACTACTTTCTGAAACTGGGATACGCCTGTTATTTCTTGGGTTCATTCCTAGAGATAGATATCTATGCTCTTTTCTTTCAAAGACCTCAGTCAAACATTAGATTTTGTTGAAAGCGCAATTATATTGTGGGTATTTTATAGAAAAATGTTAATGTTTGTAACATTAGCTACAGACCTACCTTAAGAGAGCTGATTCTCAGCTGTCTCTTGATAAAGCACAAAATTACCAAGGTCTTCTGACTTGGTGGTGAAATGATTTCCCTTTCTGCTGTTGAAATAATGCTCTTTTATAGGGAAGAACATTTGAGATCTGTGTGCCAAACAGAATCCCTAGAGGCTCAGTTCTCTAGGATGTGGTGCTGAAGTTCATGTGGGAAATGGCAACCTTGAGTCCCAGCTTCTGCTCCCAAAGTTTTAACCACAGCTTTGACTGTACTTGTATCAGGTATTAGACTGGATAAAAACTCCTTAAATGTAAATTAATATCTGAAGTACTAAGCTGCGGAGTCATGCATACCTAGTTAGTTGCATTTTGTTCCGATTAACGTTGAAATGCATTCTGCACAGACTCTTCACCAGATGGGACAGACAACGCTTCTGTTACTCGGAAGGGCCTGCTGGCTGGAGTGCTCTGGGAGTAAGGAGGTTGTGGATTTGATGGGAGCTTTGATGTCAGATTTTCCATGTGCTGAGTAAGTGCTCTGACCGTTTTATGAGAAACAGAAATGCTAGCACTGCCACAGCCATCTCTAAAAGGAAGTGACCAGATTTGTGACACGTAGAGTTCTTGTTTCTGGTGGGTGCACAGTCCATACTCTTAGTCTGTGCTCGTTGGATTGGCAGTTTGGGCAGAGGATCTCCTGCTTTTTCAGGATGGCTCTGGCTCTTCAGTCCCCTAGCTCAGGAACAGAACTCTGTGCCTCGCAGGATCTTACCATCAAATGAAGAAGTGGCTGTTCAGATATGTCCATGCTGCTGTGGCAGGGTTTTACTGGATCACAATTCTTGAAATATTTCATTCAATCTCACAACACGTTTCCTTTAGGGTAAGTTGGTTTTTTTAAAAAAATGCCATATTCATGTTCAAAAATTACCATTTGTTGGTCTTATGTGTACCAAAACTAGAGCTCAGTTTCACTTTGTTACCACACTCGAATTTGAAAGCAAGCTTTTCCAGTGTGGAAAGTCTGAGTGATTTGAAACAGGCAGCAGCTTTTCCACTCTTTTACTCTTTGCTTTCTTCTTGGTCTTGTTGCCCATTTCAAGAAATGGATCACTTTCTAGATCTTAATCTCCATAACATTTTAGATGAGAGATGAGCTTGTAGTTAAGCATTTTTCTCCAATGATTCGCCTATAAATCATGATAATGAATAACACAATTTTATTTATCTAGTTGCCATCCAGTTGTAAGTTGTTATTGAGATTTATTTTCCTACTAGCAACTGCTCCTCAGAAATTATATTTTATTCCACCTGTAAATCTACTGCACCATTCATAGTGCTGTTATACCTGTGACATTGTAATAGCAAGAGTGAAAATCAAATCAGTATTCTACTGACAGAATAAGAGCAGTAAATGTCAAACTAATGAATACAGAATGGGCATATGTAAATGGCCTAGGAGAGCAGAAAGGTTCTTGGAATTACTCATTTTAAGTATAGATCAAGCTCAGTTTTGCCATGTGAAGGAAGCTTGCACAGTTCACTGTGACTTTATCAGGTATCATTTAAGAAGGTCTTAATTTTCTTGCTAAAAATTAAGTAATGGTGACTAGATGTCCAACTTGGCAAGAATCAATTAAGAACTGGGATAGCACGTAGGCTGTTTTGACTTTGCTCCACCCCCACCAACTACCTCCTCAGAGGAAGCTAAGACCTTTCACAGGAGACACTTCTCCAAGAAGAGCTGGTTAGTTGTGACCCAGCATGCCCTGGGAAAAAGTGTGATGGCCTGACTTTGGGCATGAGTCTGTAAGGCTCATTGAGCTCCTGCTCCTCAGCTATTTGTGCACACCTCAACATGTCTCCTGGTCAGCTCTGGAGACATGTTGGGGTGTGCCCCATCTCCCTCAGTGCCTACGCCCCTGCTTGCCTCCCCATGGACACAGCAGAGGGAGCAGTGTTGGGGAGGAAACCCTCTTGTAATAAGTAACCTGGATGTCTAGACCTCCGGATTCAGGTGCTGGAATGGGGCTCTAGACGGAGAAAAGAGGTATAACTTGCTTGGATGGTTTCCATTTGTCCTAGAGAGCTGCATATATGTTTACTGTCTCAAATACTTTCTTTTTTTAATCAGCTTTTCCCCAATGTGATCTCCCACCATGGTTTGTGATGCTATTTGCATCTTTCATCTTTTCTGAACCTGGTTATTGAAACCACAAGAGATGCGGTTTGCTCAGAACAACCTAAATGGTTACACGTAAAACTGATTTTTTGAGAGTATTTTCAAAATTCTCTGTCTTCTAAAAACCTCTCTTATGAAATTCTCTGCTGGGCCTCAGCCGATGTTCTTTGTGGTAAAGCTTATGCTGAGCACAGCAAACCCCCCGGTCACCAGGAGAGTCAGTGAAACTACCATCTCTCGTTCTTTCTGTTCAAGTGCCATCCAGGAAGTGTAGGTACCTTTCTTCAGTGTTAATTTTGAAACAGTAAGGATTTTAAATCAGTGAAGTTGAAAAAAATCAGACTTTTTGCAGATGAAAATGTCTCCATGAATCTAAATTAAAATCACTTAAATAAATGGATTCTCTGTTTTCTGTAGCATTAGTTCAAAGAAAGCACATGACATAGGTATTAGTATTCAGTAGGCTTCTTGTTTTATTGTATAAAAGTAATTACCTTTTAAACACTACCCAAATTAACATTTTAATATCCCTCTGGGCTTACACATTTTAAAAGCATAATACAGAAGAACCCTACTTCTTTTTCTACGACATTAGTCTGCTGTATAAATTTGAATAATTTGTAATGCAAGTGACAACATTTTTTTTTTTCCTTTTTTTGCTACAAATAAGACTCATATTACAATTAAAGACACTCAACACTTCCGGTGCAGGCCACTTACAGCTTGAAGATTTTCGTTTGCTTGTATGTGTATACCTTGGTAAGCTATTTATGGGAGATAGTCTCTTACATTAACTGGCTTTAATATTTTACTGCATCTCATACAGGAAAAATATAGAGAGTTCCAGCTCAATCCTCTCATGACTTTTGCATGTTAAAAGTCCCATCAGACTGAAACGATATATAAAATTCATTTTCATCTGTTAAAACTATCAAGAATATCTGACATTTCATATTATAACATACGTGGTTTTGTGCCGTCACATAACTTTTCCAGCAGTGCATCTTGTGATAAGATGAAAAAGTTTCCTCTCTTACCGTTGTATTTGTTTTTTGCTTAGATCTGAAGCAAATTAATCGCTTTCTCACACAAATTTAACTAGTTGATTTAGCAAGAGCTTTACCCTCGAATCAAGGGGCAGCTAGTAAAAGGCTTTAAGTTTGTAAAGAACTGATTGACCTGGACAAAAAACAGATGTTGAGGGAAGGACAGGAGAGATACAGTAAAAGTGTAGTAGGCTGGTCTGCCAGATATCTCAGCTCTCTGTTGAACCAAACAATACACATGGAGAATAAAACAGGCTGCAGCCCGTAGTGAAAGAATGAGGGTGTTGTAAAACTTTTGAGAAATTCACTTTATGTATTAAAACTGACAAATGCAGTGATAAATAGCCATCAGGGAGCCCTGTGAAAACACAGTCCGCTCACAGTCACATCCCAGAACAGGCTTGGTGACAGAGTTAGAATGGCATCCTCTACAGATGGAGAATGGTGAGTCTGAGCCTTGCTGCTGGCATTGTTGTCTCTGCTGGGCTTGTACCCACAGCCTGGGGACTCAGACTGTCTCAGTGTAAGGCAGGTCCATGTCCTGCTTTTGTACCACTGGCTACAGAACATATTGAAAGCTCAACTCAGTATCCAAGAAGGCCACCTAATCTCTTGACTTCTTTTAATCAGACGTAGTTTTTCTGTAATCCTCTAAAACATTGTTTTACATTGTTTGATAGTCTTGAATACATGCTTAGTCTCGAGTGACTCCTCTAGGTACTGTGTGGGATTGTGCGTTGGTTTGAGAGAGGTGAAAGTCCCAGCAGTTACAGTAGGACAAAATTGAACTTCATCTTGTATTACAAAGTTATTGGTATTTTGTAGTTTCCAATGTTCATTGTGTGTCTGAAAACTCCTGGGTAAAAAAACCCATCATGGAAAAACTCAGGCAGAACTGCAACTTTATAGGTCCATGATGCCACAATTTATTCTAAAATATTCTTGTAATTTCTGCCAGATTCTGGGGATGCAATAGATATTAAAAGAAACAACTGTTCACTAGGTAATAATATATTTGTTGCCTTTTTTTTCATGAGGCAATACTGTTCCAAAACACGAGAGATGGATGTGTGTGGTATATGTATACATGTCTGGAATTGTAGATCTGGAACAGAGAAAAGCTTTTTCTGACTCTTTTGCACTCTGTTATACTTCTCCAAAGACATACATTTTAACTCAAGCTTTTAATATAACAGTATTAAAAAAAACCAGCCACCAATGAATTTTCACAGAAAGGTGTCACTGGTAGTGTTTGTTTATTTGAGTCTTTTAATCATTTAAATTATTCGTATGTTGTATAGTTTTTCCTTTTCACTTGAAGTTAAGGTTTTGGCACAACATCATGAACAAGGGAATTGAAGGTCTAACTCATTAAAGCAAAATTGTTTTATTGCCTTTCTGAAATAGACATAAAAGTGAGATGATAAAGTTTAAAAATGAGTTTCAGAGTATGACTTCTGTCCTTTATTATAAGGTTTGGTTTTTTAAAAAGAAGAAACAAGCCTTAAAAAAAAATTTATTACTATATTCATGGATCTATCATCTCTCTCATTAGGTCTGGATATAATACTATTTGGCTGTATAATTCTGACTTCAGCTGAGTTTCTCTGAACGTCTTCTCACGTAATTCAACCAGAACTGGTTCATTGGCCATTGACAATAATTGTCTCATTTCCTGTTAAATACTTAAGGCTAACTAAGTAAAAAGCATTGCTTTGTCATTCCTCTTGGGAAATAAAGCAAATTATAAGTCTAATTTTGTTTCAAATGCAGAGTTCACAGTCATTAGTTTTATCAGCAAAGTGCTGAGAAGATCCTTGCTGACCTAGTAAATGAAAATATGCTACTCTGGTGCTCTCTTGTGTAGGTACAGGAGTTAGCTAGGGTGTCAAGATACCGAGCAGAAGACGTGTTAGCCTCTCTGTCCTAGATCTTACATAGGCTTTAACAGGGGTTGATTTGCATTCCATATTTATCTCTTGCTGCATTGGCCTGTGCTGGTACGCCCAGCTCCTTTTCTAGATAATTATTGTGAACTTGTATATTAAATTAAACCAAAAAAATCTTTGTAAAAAGATTTGTAAAAAGCTATAATGGCATGTGTAGTCAGTGGATGATTTACCAGCAGCTTTTTTGGCTAAACTGCAAGTAGGAGACAAAGTTATCACAGATCATACACAGATGTGGAAACAAGGCAAGTGCTCATCAAGATGTGCCTTTAAATATGATATCCTTCAGGAATTGTATACCCCTGTGGATTGTATAACCGTGCATAGTTTACAAACTCTGAGGGGAAATTAATGTAAGAAGCTAAAAAAAATACATGCCTTAAATCATTTTTCCCTGGGACAAATAGTCAATAACACTTGCCTATATAATTTTTGTCAAGTCAGAAGGGTTCATTTTAACTATAACAAAATATTGTCAGAAACAACACTTCTGAACCATACTTTAAAAAATAACAAATGCTGAAATTCTCAGTCTTGTATAGCTAACCAGTACTTTGCCAAAAGCAAAGTCCTATGGAAATTCTCCAGCCTTTTATAGTCATTAGAGTTTAAATGAGAGAAAATAGGGTATTTTTATAAATTGGCAGATCACAAAAATTACATTAAAGCAAAGCAGTCATATCTGTAAATTAACTGTGGTGTAATACATGTGTCTGCCACTTAACTTTTGTGAGACTAACTGAAGGAAGCATTCTGAAAAGATTAGGGAGAAAAAACCATGTGTATATTAACAAGTAAACAGATATTTACTTATTACAACAGAATGTGTTTACAAAAATTTTCTTTTATTCTTGTCTTTCTTGGTCCCATTCTAGGTGCATAGCATCTCTTTAACATAAGCCCTGGAACCATCCACAGAGCCACCATTTGCTTGAAAACTTTTTTTATAGTACAACAAAATACATTCATATCACTGATGATCCCTGAATATCAATACAAGTGTTGCAAACCACAAGCGTGGTAAAGGTAAATTAATGCTCTTCTACGTTGTTGGACATGGTGGAAATCTGTACAGTGCTTTATCTTTGAGTTTTAGTTGCGTTTTTTCCCCCCACCCCATGTGCCAAACTCTTATTGCTGAAATGATTTGGCTTTCTTGGGCAGAAAATTATTTTTTTTGCAGCAGCACTTTTCTTCATAACAAACAAGATGTGACTGCTTCCAACAGAAACATATTTAACGTAATGTATTGAACTCATTGGTTATTTTTAGCACATTGTTATCAAAAGAAGATGAAGCACATTTCATAAATCTATCCAGTTCTTCAGAAGCCAACTCTTCATTTTTCTTCTTCCGTTTCTGGCTTGGCTTTTTCTGGCTGCTTTGATGCATGTTTGGTCATGACTCTTTTTCCCTGGAGAAATCAGAACTTCTCCTGTTTTTAAAAAATTGATGAATTAGATGAGAAATGTCCTGGACCAACTAAAAGTCCCAATCTAGACACCATTGAACTAAATGGAAACACTTCTTAAGAGGCAAATAGATCATGGCTAATGAAATAATTCTCAGAGGTCCCCCACAAAGGAGGAAACTAGGGGAAAGCAGAGTGTTCTGGTGGTTTTCAAGTCTTTTGTATCCATCACGTTCTGGGTTGCTGTGAGAACTGAGAAAGTTCCAAATGCATTTTACACAATTCAGTGGCACAAGTCGCAAAGGAGTTCACAAAATGTAGCTTGTTTTACTGGGACCCCCACATCCATCTCAGCCTTCCAGCCTCTGGTGGCAGCACAAGCCTGCACGTGTCACTGCACACGAAGACCTCGTGTGTGCAGGAGAGGGAGAAAGGAGACAGAGCAATAATGTAGATGTCTTTCTCAATTTCATAAAATTATCTGCTTCTTAGGCTATTTTTGTTTATTTACTTGAACCTTCCTCCTAAATTTAATTAAATCCAGTCCTCACCATTCTTAACTTCCTAACCCTTTGAAAAAAATGGTGTCTTCTGTTCTGGATATTAATATCTTTACATATTAAGAATATTTCCCATGCCTCTGAATTTTTTCCCTTCTCTCTCTCTGAGTCTTTCTGAGAAATATTGTCTTGAAAGGTAAGAACTGATTCTTAAGCAAACTGAGAACAGGATATGATGTTATATTGATCTTGCACGTTTTCTGGGAATAGAATAATTTTTCCCAAAAGAAAAGGAAAAGCTAAGTTGATAGCTAGGGAAAAGTAACAGAACAAATGCCGCTGCTTGAAAACACCTTCCAGGTGTATGCCCATAACATCTTTGTCAGCAGTCTCAAAACTTACCTCAATAATGTTCTTCTAGGGATGCTGCTCTGACTCCAGTGTCTGGAAATCCATTTTCCCACCATAAAGCAGTGGGGAGGGGGTGAATGAAAACTCTCAGGATTATTTTTAGTATTAGTTTGATAAATAATTCCTTTCTCTGTGTCTCATTGCAGTAGATTTATTTTCCACTGTTTGACATATTTTTCTGCAGATGGTGCTAGCTAGTAAATCGTCCAAAGAGAGCATGAAAAACACCACTTTTCTCCTCATGAAACTGAAGTGTGAAGCAATAGACATATAATAATGAGATATTATCATAAATTCACATTTTACTATTCTGCTATTTCTATTACCCAGTAAGAGGAGTTGGGTAAGCGCTAGTACCGTGCTATGGTATTAAGCCTCCAGGCTTGGTAGACTGCAGGAGCTTGAAGAAAATGTGAGGAATGAGGCTTCTACCACAGATGGTGTCCCTCAGAAAAACAGTACTAAGTGAGCAAGGGCAGTGCAGTTTTCATGATGTATCGATAATGCAACAGCATTGAGTTTTGCTTGAATGAGGAGCAAAAGTACCATGGGGAATGCTGCACTTTGTTACTGCCTGGTTCTACTGCAGATTAACTGCTGCTGCCACATGGGAGAGTGGTTTGCAGTAGGCTCACAGTGCATTTACAAAG
>NW_009735588.1:0-31544 GCF_000703405.1 Apaloderma vittatum | reverse complement strand
CAGGAATGGCAGTGAAGAAGTATAGTCATATGTTCCACTTGAGAACTTCTGAGCAGCATTTATTGATTTGACTCTCAATATAAAGGAACAGAGACGGGAGGACGCAAGGTGGGCAGGGAGGGCTGTGAAACTAGCCAAAAGGTACCCAAACTAAATGCTTCACAAAACCATTATCTCAAATTCTGCTCCAAAGGCATTGCTTACACTAAGGAGGACTGTTCAGTCTATTTACCTAGAGCCCTTACTGTAAGATGCTTGCTTCGTGCCCTGTTTATTGAGGAAAAATTACAAAAATATGGTGCATGTGAGGAGAATGAGAGTAGAAGAATGCAAGAATGTTTCAAGTAAAAGAGGCTCATGCAGGACCCCTTCACCTGGGATCCATTCAGAGCTGGTGTTACCTTTATGGATAAACTACAGATAGGGTTTTGTTAATACCATTTAATGAGCTGTGTAACAGTTTGGGTTTTGTGGGTTTGTTGTGGTTATTGTGCATGTTTCAGAGCTTTGCTAGTTTTGTATATATTTATTATTTCCTTTATTTTCTTATTAGTACCATCATTGCTTTATTAAAGGTGTTTCGTTTTTCTTTTCCCATATGTAAGTCTCTTTGCCTTATTCCCTTTTCCTGTCCCCTTTGGGAGGGGAGAGGTGTTAATAGAGAGCATTTGCCATTTTAGTGGCTGGCTAACCCTTGACAGGCTATTTTTTCGGTCACAGCTGATGTTTATCTTAAGTAAAGTGTGTTTGTGATATTGAAAGGTGGGCTCCAGGAAGGATCACTGGCACAGCTGTTAACTAGAACTCATTTTAGAAAACTACCTCAATGGCTGCCGTCAAGGATCTTTACATACACTTTAGAGGGGAACAAAGGGACGGTATAAAGAAGGTCTGACCCACATCTCCCTGTGTTGATGTCTAGGTAATTTCGGCAGCAATCAAGGATCTCGGGCTGCAGCTGAAGAATGTGACTGAGTGGCTGCCTGTGCTGGATGAAGAGGTGCTCTAGATGCTGGCAGCAGCTGCACAGCTGCTTCCTGATTTTCTCAGCTCCTTCCACAGGCTATGGAATTCACTCTGAAATTGTTGCCTGAGCATTTTTCACCTTGTTTTTCCCAGTCTTTAGGTATGGTATAGCTAAGTGATCATCCCCTGAGCCAGCTACATTTCCCCAGAAATACCAGCCAGAAATCCAAATAGAAAGTCCTAGCCTAAAAATGCATTGTGGTAGCTCCCTTCTTCCCTGAATAAGGAAAGGTAAATGCCTGCTTGAGAACTACAAGAAAGTAAAAAGGCTAAGCAGCCTTGTGAGACCCTGGAAAGCAAACACAAGTGCAGTGTGTGCATGAATTAAGCACAGTTGTTTAAAAAATGTGTTGGTCTAGTAAAATGAAGCAAAATTTGGTCCCATTTCCCTGCCACCACAAACATCCAGAAATCACATAGTGGCTAGAAATCAGTTTCAGAACTACGGGCTGGTAGAAAGATAGTCTAGGACATGCAGCAGAACGACTAAGATTTGAAATTGGAAATACTGCGTGTGGGTACTGCAGTTAGTAATAAATACTACATTGAGTTTCGTCAGATAATAAAATCCAGCTGGGGTGTAAGGCCAGTTTTACACTATCATTAATGGGAAATCCTATTCTCTAGGATAGCTTTTTCCATGTTTTCTTGTTTCCCAGACTGTGCTGCTCTGCTCACCTAAGGATCAACTCCAACCTTTCCCGTCAAGCACTCCAACATTACACAAAGTGACAGCTACCTTTATAGAAAGCCTCAGATTGTTCAATATTTCAAGTCTTTCACACTCTCTAGTTAATGTGGGACTTCTCACATTTCAGATTGTGACTTAAAGATGAGATAGCTGAAAGCTTCCAAACCTCCTAGGAGAAGGGTTACAGAGTTAGCTGTCACCATCATCCACATCCTTCCATGACCACAGTTTGTGGATTTAGGCAACATGCACCGTTTCTTAGAGACATTGACTTAGATTTCACTGCTTTTACATCTCAACAGATCTTACCTAAAGCAATGATTCATTTCACACTGCTATTATTTTTTTTTTTACAAAAAAACCAACAACAGCAACAAAGCAAAACCAAAAAATAAAACTCTAAAAAACCACAGATTTTTCCTAAATCTAGAGATATGCTGACCTGCAGAGCGCAGCTCCCCTTTAAGCAGGGAGGTAGCAACAATGTTTTCACTGGGATTGTACAAGCATATTTTTAGAAAGGTTTGTGCCCTTATCTTCAAAATCTTGGATACATACCCTTGTTGCCTCTGCATTTTTGCATGTTTTTCCAAAAGTAACTAGATAATCACAGGTCTGGAACTTAGAACTGCTTCCACATCTTGCTTCCAATAGTTCACCTTTCTCTTTCTCTGTCTTCATTCATTTAGTGCTATGCTGGCCTCCTTATGCTCTGGCTTGTTCAGGGTGGTTTTTATTACAAGTTTTTTCACAACCTCATCTATCTGATTCACATGCTTTGCTTTCTCCAGAAGCAAGTGAAAGGACACACAGAGCAAGAGTGTGATTTATTGTAGGGTTTGGTACTAGCACATACCACGCTGCACACATGATGTAGATGTCTCATTCACCCATTCATAGGTTACCCCTTTGTCAGATGAGTACTAAATTATCTAATTAAAAAAATACACTGCTGTAGTTAGGTATTTCAATACAGTTCTATTTTTATCTTTTAAAAAGTAAGAAGTCCTGTTCTTGATCCCAAACACTTATTTCCTTTTGCTCCTTGTCTAAGCCTCTTTCAGTTAGAATTCTGTGTGAAAGCTTCCTCTTCTATGTTGTTACTTGTGTGCTTGAATAATGGGATATTCTTCTAACTTTTTTACTTTTTTCCACAAATACAGCTGCATCTAACAACAGCTTCATTTGCCACATAGCTCTCTTTTGTTTTGGCTGTATGAAGAAATTTGGTTTTTCCTTTTGGTTTTCTTTTCTTTCCAGACATATCTAGAGATGAATGGTGGCTGTTTACCTCCAAAAACTTCGGGCTATAACAACTCTTGTACTTTCCTGGGCTCTCACTACCTGAAACAGATGGTAGAGGAGAGGTGGAGTCCTGCAGGATGCTTTCCCTGAGGAAAGCAACTGCCTTTAGTTACAGCTGGGCAAATGTCAACTTCTGACTCATATGAAACAGGGATTTTTTTATTTTTTTTTTTTTTAAATTATTTGGAAGAAACACAACTTTTCAGGCTTTTCTGAAGAATACAAAAATGGCTGAAACTTCAGCTCAGAAATCTAAAATCAGCTTTAGAGCTTTATAATTCCACTTGGAATCTTTACAAGTACATTTATTTGTGTATTCTCCTCTATATCCTCACATAGGGAAAAAAATTTACCAAAGGCCTGTGAAAACTCCTCAGTTGTGCTAGGAACTCAAAAAAATGTTACTCTGATAGGTAACAAAGTCAGAAGTGTCATTAATTTCATGCTGAATATGAAAAATGTTTGAATTAACATGAGTGCTACTTTGTAGTACAGAATTTGTGGATATTCTGGGCCAAATTTCTTGACCTTCTGCAAAAAATGTTTTGGAATAATTAACAGAAACCAGACTGTTCCAAATCAATCTGAAACTTGTTTAGAAAACTTTTTTTGAAGCTGAGACGCAGCCTCTTACTATTAGAAAACCATGATCCTTCTCTAAAAACGAGACCAGAATATACTTCCTACTCTACGTGTATAAATTCATTTAAAATGCATTAAGCTTCTTTTAGTACACATAGCTCAGCACATTGATCCATGTCTTGTGTATCTGCCTCTTAGAAGCTCAAGTGTTTGCCATGAAGTCTGGATGCTTTGAACAAGGGATCTGGCACAAACTTCTCACTACTTAGTCCTAATTAACATCACTGAATTCATCTAAGTCATTTTGGCTTCATACTTGAGAAAACAGGGACAGGAGTTAGCCTAAAGTGTGACTTGCTGCTGAGGCAGTTTGATAATGAACATGTTGTCTCCTCATTGATGTCCTGATATCCAAAAAAGTAGATCGGGCTCTGAAACAGTCTCTGTTCACTGATGTGCCCTGTGCTTCAGCTGGAACACAGTGCGCACTGCAAGTGAGCTCCAGAAGCAGCGTCTTGTTCTTATGAGTTGTTTTAAGCTTATTATTATTTTAGGGTTTTATAGTAATACATTACATAATCAGGAAATTTTTAAAATATTACTACTAATATATTAATGTAATTGACGTATTTATTATTACTGACTTTTAAATGCAAATATTGTTATAATATTAGATCCTGCTCCACTGAGGGAAGAGCTTTGTTACTAAAGTCAGGAAAATTAAAATTACATATTTAGATGAGCAGCAGTGTAACTAGAAGTAACTAGAACTAGAAACAGTAAATTACCTTGATTCTTACACAAGGCAAGCTTCAAATCATTTTAAGCAGAAGTCATGACCAAAATCAGTTTGTAAGGAAAAAGTCCAAATATCTAAGAATTTCATGAAGTTTTGCATTTATTTTTTCCTTACTGACTTCAGAAAAGAAAGAAATCCCAAAAGTTGAAAGAGCTTTCAAATAGACAATAAATTAATTACTGGAGTGGAACAAGGACTAGTCATATATCAACAAAAATGTCTAGAGTACAGACAGGATCTCCATTTAGATTAAAGAAGTGCTCAAATGATAAAGCTGAGAGAATTAAAGAAAGAAAAGTTTAACAAAGACCAGACAGCTCCTGAAATAAACTGTAATTAGACATATTTGTTATATTAGAAATATGGGACACGATCTTTACCTGTTGTAATCAGCACAGCAGCACTGCACCTAATTGTGCTGCATCACTGCAGTAGCAGATGTTGGTCCATGTGAGTACTCAAACACTTATTTTCACACTGGAAGTGTAATGTATTCTTTTAGTGCCATATTTGCTGTGCAGAGGCAACACTTATTTTTACAAAGTAGTTTATTTCCAGGCAGTCCAGTAAATTAACATTTAAGAGACATACGGGTTATTATAATCAAGAGCATTTCTAGAGTTCTTTGATTCGGCTTCTTCTGAAATGGTTTATTTTTATATGAAAAAAGTGGAAAGCAATGAATTATACTGAACTTTTCACCATTATCAGGTCTTCATTACAGCAAAAAATGTCTAGGATGCAAGATGCATCCAACATCCAGACCTACTAAAAGCTGTGTGAGGCCAAGAGCCAAACAAATGGGTTAGATCAGCCTTGCACTTTCCTCACTAGCAACTCAAACATCCTCCACCACCTTTTACCCTCCCCTCTTCTGGTATTCCTCTTACACCCAAACTCGTTAAATGGTGGTCTTGTTTCTCCAGGCTTGCTAGGACTCATGGGCTGTACAAGAACTAACTTTGCTACCTTCCAGTTTCTTGATGACTACGTTAACAGTGCTTCAAGAAGCCTGGGTCTTCTCACAACTCTTCTTTCAAATCTGTGGGGGAAAAGCTAATGTGATAAAACAATAAATCACCATAGTAAAGCATGATTGACCTTACAGAACAAATTCTGGCTTTTCTGCAAGCTTCAGAGCCTCATGCATCCCTGCAGCTGATAGTTTCCGGTTGATATTCCTGTATCTGCATTGCAGGAGGTTGCGATAAGTTGTTCTCAGGTCCCGATTGAAGAAGGCATATATAAAAGGGTTAATGAGAGAGTTTGCATAACCCAACCACAGAAATGTTCTCTCGACCCACAGAGGGATACAGCTGCATGCTGTACCGCAGATGAAGGGCCGGGCAGTTGAGAGGAGGAAGAAGGGCAGCCAGCAGACAGTGAAAGCCCCAACAATAATCCCAAGCGTAGTGGCAGCTTTCTGTTCCCTTTTAAAGATGGAAATGTTTTTCTTGTCATGCTTTAGGAGTCGTGAAAAATTAGCACACTCTTCAGATTCCTTGTGCAGTTTTACAACTCCATTCATGGAAATCCCTTCCATCTCTTCTGGTCGGGGAAAACCAGCAAACTTGTGTTTAGCAGCACTCCTCTTGGCAGCTTTGTAAATCTGATAGTACATGAAAAGCATCACTGACATTGGAATATAAAATGCAACTGCTGTGGAGTAAATAGTGTAGCCAAAGTCTTGACTGATCAAACAAACCTTTTCATCATTTACATTTTGAGCCCAGCCGAAGAGTGGGGGTATAGTGATGGAGGCAGATAAGAGCCATACGCACAGGATCATTTTGGCCATACACTTCCCATTCTGCCTTACAGGGTATGTAAGAGGTCTCGTTATTCCCAGGTACCTAGAACGATAAGGTAGAATTACTATATCGTGCAGTGGTTAACTGAAAAAAGTTATTTCATGTAGTCTGCCCTAAACCAAAACATCTTTGGCTAAGGTTTCTATTTTAAATTTTTCAATCCTCTCTGCATGTATTTCAAACTTTAACGTATCTCTCACATTACAATTTATAGTGCCTATATACTGTGTAAAAGGTCTTTCATTCTAGAAGAATGTCTCCCGTTGGCCATAACAGACTGTGATTTTAATGAATTTGTATAATCCTCATGCAGATAACTCATTTTTTGGCTTTTAAGGAAATTTTGAAACCAAATTTTATTTGGCTAACTTGTGAAATCTTGGAGTATAGATAGATTCTCACTCCATAAAGCAGGCCACTTTTTGTACTGACAGCCCTGTTATGTTAAAACTCGCATGTATTCATCTTCCTTCCTCTTACTGTTCTTACAGAAGATCCCTGCCACTAAACTGGAATAAATTGTCTTTCTTACCTTCATGTTTCAGATAGGAACAACAAACTGCAAACTTGTGCCAAGAGTAGATTATTTTGATACCATAATATTCTTTTTATCATAATTTAATTAGAAGTAAATAATATTTATTCACTGTTCCAACTTTTACTGAACAAAATAACAATCTATCACAATGTCAGTTCAGAAGACCTGGGGAAAACAATAGTTATACCAGAAACCAAGTTAAGGAGGTAAATCGTAAACAGAAAAGAAAAACATTTATAAAGTGACAAGTTTTCATAGGAAAAAAAGAAGTTTTCTGAAAACTACATTTCCTAAGTTATAACAGCTTCAATGTATTTGTTTCTAACTGAAGAAAATTACTATGGTCCTATGTAGCTGGACAGCAATATTCTGTTTGTGTTTACTCTCATCTAGAGAAAATTTCTTCATTTACTCTCTGTCTATAGGAAGCTTACGTTAGATGGAATTAGATGCTTTTTTTATTTTTTACATCTAACAATTTTTATTTTGAAGTCTGGGTTCTTCCCAACTGGAAGTTACCTATGAGTTACCATTAACTTCTCAAATTATTCTTTTTTCCCTCCTCCAAAAGAAAGAATTGCAACAACAGTCAGTGTGATTCACTTTGTTACATGTAAAATAAAAAGTTTCCAATTAGGTTGCAGAGCAAGGTTTTGGTTTCAAGCAGTTAGCAGTGGTTAGTTATACAGTGAAGGCTTTGGAGGGTTACAAACAACAAATATAATAATGATAAAAAATATTTTTGGGGAGCATTTTTTTCTGTCTATTTACCTAGCCAATCAAACGTGAGTATTTGCCTGGCTCTGTAGAATGCTGCACTGTTGATTTTACTGCAATGCAGTAAATTATGGCCAGTGCTGCTGCTTTATACAAGCACCCAGGTATGGTACAGCTCTGAAAGTGAAAAGCATAATTCGTGATCTGTTCTGATGAGTAACAACAATCCTTCTCAGCAACATCATTGATTTTATATTACTGCCATGGCAAGTGTTGCACAGAGGACTGTGCAAGAGCTGGCTTACTGTGCCCCATTCTCAACAGCATGCACAAGTAAATTACAGCAGGCCAGTATGTTGCCAGTGAAGCTGTGCCTAGTTGGCTCACGAACAGTTATTTAAAATTGTCTGGGGTTAGAGTAGTGCAGTATATGGACCAGGCTATTAAAAAAAGCAGCTTCTTGCGCTCCGCACCATCGGCATTAGAATATAATCAACAGACCAGCTCCAGTGGCCATGGGCATACTGGAAAGCCCATGGGGATTTCTGCTTTATAGCAGCACAGCCAAAACTCTTCGTGCTCCCAAGGAGCTGAGTTTTCTGAGGCACTCCAGGATGTAGAAGAGCAGGGTTAATGCAATGAAATTTTGGGGTTTAACTACCTAAGGGATACATCATACTGCTTTAAGTGATGTAAGGCAAAAATAAGTTATTAGCTGCAGCTCTTCTGGGACAAGAGTAGCACACTCTTAAAATTTCCCTGAAAATAGCACCATTTAGTTAAAAAACAGTTAAACACATTCTTTGTGCAGAAAAATTGCTTGTCATATACAATATTGTAAAAAAAAAATCTTTAAAAAGTTGGTCTTTCTAGCTAATACCCAATTGGTCATTAAAAATAACATGCTTATGAGGTGAGCTTCATTATGTAGCTAAAAAAGTTGAACTGGATTTCTGTAAAAATCAGATCTGTGGGCTGCATGTTCTGGATGCCTACTGATGCATTCTCATGCATCAGAATATAACAAAAAGAATTTATGAAAGCAGAAGTATACTGAAAAGAATTAAAATTCATTAGTTTTGCCCTGGCACTGCTTTTTTGGAAGCTATCTGAGCTTCAAAAATGCTATTTGAAATTAAAATACATTAATTAACATAAAAATACACCAGCATCCTTTCTGCCTTATCCATTTTGCTAAATGTAGTATGATAGGGAAGTCAGCAGGCATAAGTGAAGGAATGTTATCTTTTTATCTCTATATATGAAATCCATTACCCTTGAAAACTTACTTGCAGTTTCAGAATAATGTAAATCACTACTGTTGTCTAACACACTAGAGAGTGTCCAAGCCTTAATAGATTCATGAAATTCAAAAGTATTGTGTCAAATTCATTGCAAAAGTATGCTTTGTAATGCTTAATCTTTAATTACTAGCTTCCAAAAAAAAGACTAAAGGCAAATCAGCTGAACTTAACATAACACTCAAAAATATGTAACACCTTGAGGCCTTACTGCTGGGAAAGAATGAAGTCAAATTCCCTAGGAAGTCCATTTCATGTATCTTGACTACTCCCCACAAGAAAAAAATTGTCTCAGATTTGTTATTGGGATTTGTTTCTTTTACATGCCACATTTTGATCTTGGTGAGGAAGAAAATGTGCCTCAGTTCTCACTTGTAAAAGAAGGGCATTGTTATTTCCCATCCTTCCTCCTCTGAGTTTCTTCACTACATGGTTCTGCCAGACAGGGCATCTATTCGTATTACACCCAGGACAGTGAGGATATACCTAGGTTACCCCCTAAAAACACAGCATTGCAGACAAGTAGCCCTTATTTCTTACAAACTGGCCATGGTATTTCTTATTGAGCATTGCCTTATGCTGTGTGCAGACCACTGAAGTGCAGGATGCTACAGCAAACAACTGTTAGCTACCAGAAGCACAACATGTAAGCTGGTCATGGTGCTGCTGCCAATTTAAGAAGAAAGGCTGCTGTGTGAGTGGAGAAAAATGAGAAGGGATAACCTGGCACTAGTATCTAGTGGGTAAAATAACATCAAAAATTATAGGAACTTTGTTACATCACTGAAATCTGGAATAAAGCCCCTTGCTTGAAGAGCTCAGAACAAGAACAGACAACATAGACCACAAAGAGTGCAAATGGTGAGGGACAGAGTAAATTTCTTTTAAAACTAATTTGTGTAAAAACGCAAGCACATCCCCATTCTGGCTTTGTTTGTTATGATTTCTTCAGTGTCTCCTCTTCCCCACTGGAGGATCAGAAATGGGCTCCTGTGCCACAGTCCTATTCAGCTGTGAGGCACACGCAGGGTGCCCACCTCTAAGGAGGAAAATTATCCCTTGCCATCCTCCTTTTGTAGCTCCATTCAATTGTAGATGGGGGTAAAGAGCTCCCACCTTCATGGGATGCTATCGTCAGCTATTGTACACAACTGCCATTTCCCACATTCACCCAATGAACACCAATAATAGAAAAGGTAAATTAATAAGTCCTTTCTCTCCTTTTGCTTAATAAAAAATCTGGCTCCCTGCGATCCAGTATTCTTTCCCAGTACCTCTAAATTGTTGGCATTTAATGACAGGCAATTGTTATAGACAATTTAATGTAAAATCATTATAACTGTAAAACCATTAGCAAGTGACTGGTCCTGAGATCATTCAGTTTGTGGGGTTTTTCATTCCAGCTTTTTTGATACTGATGCATCACAGTGACCACACAGAATAGTTTTTATCCTACAGGGTTAAAGAAAAAAGTCTCTGTTGGCACTTGAACTGTAGATCACACAGTCATTACAGTGTTCTCAATATATTCAATATTACAGCAAGTGTTAAGATGTAGCATATATGGAAAGCAGAATGGTATACGGCAGAGGGAACAGGCATCCACAGATCCTGGTGACTTGTTTCTGGCACATCTTTTTATCTTTCTGTGACTCTTAGTACTCCTTCTTCCCATTTAGGCTTGTCTTAGCTATTTGCTTGTTGTGATGGCTGTCACGCATTACTGCTTGCACAGTGATTATCAAACTGGAAAATGGACTGCCACCGTGTCCTACTAGATGTTAGTATATTTAAAAATAGGAAAGGTTTGATATGGTTTCTTTTCTTGTAAATATATTTACTTCATTCTCTAATCTAGGAAATTTTGAAAAGCTTTCTCTGCACTACCATGGAGTGCGTTCATATAGCCATCTACTTAGAAGAACTTTTCAGGAAGGTATTTCTCATCACCTTTGCATGAATAACTCCCCATTTGTGGCTGAACTGATTAGTAATTTCATAGAATCATAGAATGGCCTAGGCTGGAAGGGACCTTAGAGATCATCTAGTCCAAACTCTCTGTCATAGGCAGGGATGCCACCTCTCGACTAGACCAGGCAACACACATGGGGATGTAGAAGACGACATAATTTTGTCCTCCAGGAAGAAAAAAATCAGCAGTGAAAGGCATAGTAGCATTACAGGTTAACCATGCATGACTTTTTTTGTGTGTGGTATGAATCTGATTTTGTTTCAGCAGTAGAAAAGTTCATTTCCTCTTCTTTGTGGTTTTTTCCTGGGAAGCTAAACATAGCTGTAACATTTAAGCTGTAAAAACGGTGAATTGTTCATAGCCACGTTGGAAACTTTGAGATGGGTCTAGTCCTCACACCTTTTGAAATATCCAGAAAGCAAACTGAGACTTAACAACTACATCAACTTCAACAATGGAGAGAAAATAGAAATAGAATGGTCCAATTTGGGATGCTGTGTCCAAAACCTTTCTTTCTTACGTCTGTTTTATGACTGAAAGATAAAGAAAAAAGGTCAAAGAACTTGCTTCTCTTTGTGAGAAAAGTCACAGAGTAATAGAAAACCTAACAGCTAAAAGCACTAAAACTTCTTTGAAGCCTCCTGCCTAACCCAATAAGAAACTGAATGCACCATGACATCAGCATCACTTATGGCACTTTTGAAGCACACACTTTCAACTCCTTTGTCTCTGGTCTCTGTGTGCTTCATAGGCAGACAAAATTCTACTCCAATTAGTCCACAATTGTTTCTCAGAAATCATTGACCTGATCTATTCCATCTGATTATTCCAGAATCAGGTTAGTATCTTCCACTGACTTTGCTTTTATGAAGCAGATTGGAATAGAACTAGAAACATTGTACTGGAAATCACAGAGAAGTTTATTATAGCTGTTTCTACCTAGCTGTTACCTCTTACCATTTGACTAGAGGTTACACTTAACCCGAGGTTCTTTCATTTCTTCCTATGTTTGTATTTTAAGATAGTCATAAAACTGGTTTATTTCTAAAACACAAAATTGCTTACTTCTTTGCTTTTGTGTTCTTCTTCTAGTACAGCAATTTTCTGGCTTCGGTATGTATTTCCTTTTATTAGTTTCTTTGCCAACTCACAGCTATAGAATCCTGTCTAATGATTCACCTGCAACAATAACTTATTCTGAAGAATGATGCTGATCTACTGATCTTCTTTCACTGGCTATGATTCTTTCATGATCTTTTGTAACTTTTCTGTTTAATTCAGTGCAACATTAAGAAATACTTCATAAAAACAGGAGCACGATGCCATTCCTAAGAGCTATCCAGTGTTCAGAAATATTGTCCCTAGTATAGTGATTGATCTGGATTTATTTTTTCTCTTGTACTTTGATATATCAAATATAAACTCAACAAGTTGAAACAATGATAAAATCTATTACGTCTGTTATGGCTGTGTCAAATGACCTAACAGAAACTGTTTTCTTTTCAAACATATTGTGCTTAGACTAATCAAGAGATGCTCTGTCCCACAGGCCTGCTTTTAAATAGAATAAGGTATACGAACTGATCTGGGAAATGCTATTCCCATTGCAGATTTAAGTAATTGAGATGGAAGTAAAGGGATAGAAACATAAAAAGACTTAAGTACTGAGACATGGGCATTACAGTGCAGAACTGCAGTGTTACAATATGAAAAGTAACCTTGTTAATTATTGCATGACAGTATCGATACCTTCCTTTCTGTAACAGATACTGGCCTCCTAATCACCTCATGACTACTGCCACTTTGTTGTCTGGGGAGAGAAGGATATTGCAGAGGCAGTAAAATACTCTTCTCCTTCCCAGAAGTGAACAAAGTTGCTGATTTCATTGCATATGTGACAGCTTTCAGAATATGAATTGGATCACTTTAAAACCTAAGCATTAAATACTGTGCAGTGTTAGAGTGAGACAGCAGACCTAACAAAAGCAAAACATCACTCAGTGGAGAAAAAAAGCCTATGTTGAACTAGTTCCGTGCTCCATCTAGCTAAAAGTTGTATCATTTCTATGTAGTGAATTAGTACATAGTTCATAAAAACTTAGCACAGTGGCCATCTTCCACATCTTAACTGCACTTGTTCACAAACAGTTAAAGTTCTCCTTTGTCCTTCCCAGCTGATAGTGAATGCAGTAATGTGAAATATCTTAAAAGTATGGTTTGGTATCTATTGTTTTAGATGTTTATGTTTCACATTTCATAAAATTCCAACATTATTCTTATTACTGAAACAGTGACACTTTAATTTTGATACTTGGAAGAATGAAAATTAAATACTTGGTTTGCTCTCAGTAAGGTTAACACTGTGCAGTATTTCCCTTCTTGCTGTCAACTGAATGTATTCCCTTAAATTCTCTTTGGAAGAGGAAGACATTTGTTCCCGCTCTTAGAGTGGGTACACTTTGAATACAGTACTATACTTCTACTGTACATAGTAAATGTTCTGATTTGATTTTTCATTTTCTCAAAAATCATTGTAGGAGTTTATTTTTGATGAAACTCATGAAGTGTAGGCTTTCCTGGCAGTGGAGGAGGATTAAGTCAATCAAAATTAAGTATCTGTTCATTCTAAAGGAATGTAATTTGCATAGTAGAAGATTATGTTCTCCCCTCTTACATGTCTTCCAGTTTCTCTGCACTTTCATGGAGCTTCTTATTCTCATCTTGCATAACTTTACAGCTTCATATTTTTCTTATTTATTTTAGCTCCTTTTCCATTCTTTTATTTCATCCATTTGTTTTTTACTCCACTTTCTTGTCCTGCATTGTTTTCATTTCTCTCTTAGTTCTCTATTTTTCCCTCTTCATTTCTGCCTACTGATCTGAGACATCCATCCCATAGATGGGGGAATGTATTCTCTTTCAAAGAAATACATAACAACTGTATTGCCAGAAAGAGGTGTACAATGCCTTTCCATTCAGTTTCTATTATAGTAGACGTAATTTCTGAAACCATATTCCGCTTTCCTTTCAGACCTTGGTAAATTTATTCTAACTGACCTTGCCTTTTGCCTTCCAATTTCCCCCTGCACTACTGTCAAAGAATTTGTCACCAGTCCCCACCTAGTCCTTAGCTTTGTGATAAATCAGTTTGATAGTCTTTGGTCTTCACCACAAATAATATACTCTTTGGAAGAAAAGATCCCAACATGAGACTGCTGATGTTTCTCTTGCAACACTCTCTGCATGTTAGATAACATGTATTTTCTAGCCAATATTTTGCAATTACTCCAAAAACTATTATATATTATAGACTAAACACTACTATTAACCGTCTTTGAAGAAAACAGTACATGTATAATTTTCCCTTGTTCTATCTTCACCAGTGACAGAAAGGTAGGAGACATAAGAAGGGAAGTACATTTCAGCCCATCACATCCTTTACCAGTCTCCTAGAATTTAGATGCGTTTGAAAACTGAAAAGGTTTTGGTGACAACATGTTTAGCATTAACTATCATGCTGTAATGGAAGACTTTCTAATGTTAATTTTTTTGACAATGTCTGCACTCCAACTTTGTGAGTTTCATTATTTCTGGTTTCCTGTATATAAGTGTGGTTTGCTTACTGAGAGCAATAGGATTAATTATATACAGAGCTCAAAAACGCTTCTCACTCTACTTGATGGATAATCTGTAACATTTCAAAAGCTCTCTAAATCTGCTTAGATTTAGAGTCAAATCACTCTAAGTCACACATAGGAAGAATCCATTTTTCTTTACACTGTTCAAAAACTTGCAAGGTTGAGGGAAAATGAAAAAAAAATTCATGCTTTTGTAAAAGAGAATTTAAGCGTTTCAGGGGACACACTACTCGCTTCTGCCCTTCCACTCCCTTTATCTAACATTGATCTATTTTTTTTGTGGAAGTGAGAAGAGAGTTAAAAAGGCTCTTCCTAAATTTTTCTTTCTTTTCAAAAGTAAACAATTGGTAATAATCGAAATATAGGATAAGGCACAAGTCATAATACATATACTAACATTCAGGAGTATTCCTAGAGAAGGGCTTCATGGGGTTTTTAAGCAATGTCTCACTTAACTGAAAAATTCCTCATGGAATTCGTCCTAGTATACACACAAACTCCTTCACAAATGCAGAAGGCGAGACCCTTGTACACTGTTATAGCTTCATACTCTGTGGTTTAGTTCACACTAATTGTTAAATAATTTTATCAATCAAGATGAAAAAGGTAAAGCAAAACATCTTAAAAAATGGCTGTTTGTTGCTATACTCAGTAAGGTGGTTTATATCAGAAAATAGTATTTTGTTTAAAATTCACATTTCCATTTATTCCCCATTGAGTACCCTTTTATCATTCCAAGATATTTTAGACTCACAGAAACAAATGCAGTGCATTTGCATCATTTTCAACTGTCATACCTAAGTATCTAATTACATGTAGACTGATGTCTGTCTTACATGACTGTTTTTCATTTTTATGTGTATGACGCAATTCCTCATTTTACTGCTATTACAAGATACCTGGCCCCTTTTTGAGGTGGAAAATAAGATATTTTAGCCTTCTGATACTATCTGAGAAGACTGAAATAGGAAAAGCTTTGGTCTAGGAAAGAATTAAAGAGAAATCACAATCTCATTTATTTATGTCTGGTTGTATTGCAATGTTTGTCTGAGATTGGGTGTGCAGTAAAAAAGCTCAGGTTGAAAGAAAGCTAGGAAAGAGGTTTTCTCTTATCTAGCCTTTTTTGTATGACAGAGGAGAACTGGCAAAATCTGAAAAGGGAAAATGAATCTGAGGATGACAAGTAAATGATTTGCCATGACTGGAGGGAGGTGACACTGGTAGCAAACTTGAGGAGAAGCAGAGGAGACCTTGACCATGAATGTATACAATTCAAAAGCTACTGAGCAGGGATGAGGCTTGACTTAAGATACTGCTTAATGGTGTTGTATGAGACTCGAGAGAAAGGGAGACAAAGGTGTGCTGGGAGTTACTAGTGTTTGACCTCGTTTTATCAGTCTAGAGAATCTGAAGCAGCAAGTGAACGGATTGTATGAAGGACTGGTCCACTGGATGCTGGTAAGGCAGTGGAGGAGAAAAGAAATAGCTGTTCTTTCTTATTTATAATAACGGAATTGGGGAGGAACACTTTTAGTGCTGGAAGTCATCTTCATGATGGCCTTAGTTCCTGAGGAATTAATCTCATGTTCTGATCCTTACTCCCAAGCATTTCTACCTCTAGCACAATAAACCTTACTGTCCTTCTGGCTACTACAGTCTGTCAAAAGAAAGGTATTAACTAGGACTTTTTGCTGAATGCCTGCATCTTTAGAGAATCTAAAGCATTAGATGGTTCATTTGCTCATTGGTCTGAGCCACCTATAAAACTGAAAATAAGGTTCAAGTCCCTGAACTTAACTTGATCCTACAGGCTAACCACTACATTAAAACATGAAAATTGGATATCATCAGGGTAACCCGAAGTGCCCAGCTGATAGGCAGAAGGACTCCATACAGTTGATAAATGCTGACAGGAAAAGGTTTATTAGCTGCTTTGCCTTTCCCATGGGGAAGAGTAACGTTAAGCAAAGATGTGGTTTCTTGAAGCAAAAGATGAGATTACATCCCTACTCTGTTAAACAGAGGCAGTTCCAGAGCAAAACAAATCAGAGGAATGGAAAAGAAAATGTTTTGCCAGTTAGGAACTGGAAAATCCTAATTCTCCTCTTTTGGGTTCCCCCATCTTATCCCTTCCACCCCTAGCACTCAGGGGACAACAAAGATCTCAGGTTTTTGTCAGGCTGCAGTACTGCTAACATATAAATTTTTTCCCCTTTACTGCCTTCAGAAAGGGTCTTGGTTCCCAAACTAACAATTTATTAACAAAGCTCAGGTCTCTTGCCTTGCATATCCTGACTGGCGTTGTCCTCACACTTCTGATTCTGGGCCAGCCCGTTAGCTTCAGCCAGGCCAGACGAGACGTGCCAGCAGACAACCACCAGACATGTCTCAGTTTTAGGACTATCTTGCTCTGTGCAAGCATTCAGGTAGGCTGTAATAAAAATTGCAACGTGTTCTCTCTCAGTTCTGTACTCTGCCAGACACCAGCACAAACATCCCCTAGGTGAGCAATGAGGTGGGCTGATAGCCCACAGGATCTGTGTCTGTATTTTGGCGAATATGTCCATCTACTGTCTTTTCTTCCCATGTTTGTGCAGGTACATACACACACCAGATGACCTCTTTCTGTGTGGGAGCAAGGTGGATCCCAGGATGTATCTGCGACAAACAAGTTGAAGCCAGAGCAAACTCCAGGAGGACCTTCAGAGAGGGTACTGAAGTGCCTGCAGGCACACATGGGAGGGTACTTATGTGTGTGGATGCAGCTGAGGCAGTCTGAAGAGTTTCTCAGGATGAATGGCAGAGACTCATACCAGGAATGGGACACCAAGCCTTTAGATGGTTCCCAGGAGGAGGAGATTGCTGGAACAGTACGGGCACATCCAGCTCAAACCCACAAAATCGCAGAACTCCCAAGTCCCTGCACCCAGCTGAGTGCTCTAGCTGTTCCCTGACACCGTGCTGGTGTAAGACCCAGGCCTCCCCTACTCCTTGATTTTTTGCAAGAGAATGCCTAAACACGCAGGGAGCTAGAGAGCTCTGCTCTGGGTGATCAGGAAACCTGAATTTTAGGGTTTTCCATGAGCATACAGGCTGTCACTTTAGATGCAGCTTAACTAGACTGCCCAGAACCACAAAACAGACCCTGATGACTAGGTCATCACAAGCCAAGCTTGGTGCTTTAGTTACATAACCGGGATTTTTGTGTGTGTTACTTGGGGTAAGCTATCAGATGCCTTCAACTAAAATGTGTGGGCCTTGATTTCAGAGCTATGAAGAAATACCTGTTTTTAAAAAGAAAACCCTCGTCAGACTCCCATGAAGTAGAAATGGCTAAGGTGATTTTCTCCAACCTCACTACATGAGTCACGCTTGGATTGACACTAAACATCAGCTTAAAAGGAATTATTTTGAAAGTTATAATGGTGTTTCAAAATGAAAGCCTCCTACAACTTTAACTAGAAAATCATGAGTGATGTCTTTAGTACAATTAAATGAAGCATTTCAGAAACTTCCGCAGTATAAGTGATGAATGAAATGAAAAATCACAGCCCATTGAACTGATAATATCACTGTATTAAAACAAAGTATCTTCAGGGAATAGCTATTTAAATGTGCTGATATTTATGTCCCTTCTCTTCCTTCCTTGAATACAAACAATTTAAATGTAATATCTTCAGACAAAACACTTAAGGAACAACCCCTTCTAGAATGTTTCTTTTCTTTTCCCACTTCTTTCTCTTCCTCTTTGTGAAGAGACAGGAAAAATACTGGAAGGACCTGGCCCAAATACTCTTCCTTGCATCTACACAACAGTAATTTTGTAAGAACCCCAATGAACACCTATATAGTTATTCTGGATGAATTTCAATGTAGAGCTAACCTACTTGGACATTTTTTACTTTTTCCATAGGTGTATTGGCCTGAAGGCAGATCTGAAATCGTCAAAAATCACACAGAGATTTTGCTACGTTCCACTGGATCGGATATGTAAAAATTGCAAATGTTCACTTCAAGCTTTACCTTTTTTTGCCCAAGCTCAGAAGGAAAAAGGCCCACTGTTAGGTACAAAAGAAGATCTAAGTAGAAAGCAAATTTAATTCGAAGTCATGTTTCTAAAATTTTGGGATGTGCAAAGCATCTTGTGTAGAATCTGAGTTTCTCTATTACCTGTGGAAATGTCAGCCAGAGGTACGCACTGTTCCTAGAAAGCAGGTTTTGATTTCATTCCTTTTCTGAAAAACATTTTGTAAATATTGTCATTGTAGTTCCGTGAAAAACACGCTTTTCACTAACGTAATCATCTCATAAAGGAACTCTCAATGCAAATAGGTCTGAAAGCAAGTACAAAACTCACTAACAGAATAAAAGTGGGAAATGGTGATTTTGGGGTTATAACTGAGCTACTGAAGCAGCCAAAGCACCTGAGTAATTCTGTTTCTTAAAAAAGCCTGAGATGAAAAAAGACACTGTATCTCCTCCAACACCAATACATTCTGTCTGACTGAGTTAAATTGGTGATGCTTTACTTGAGGATAGCAGCAAAGAATTTTTGTAAGGCTGCGGCAATTAAAAAAAATAAACCACAACACAAAAAAAAACAACAAACTACACAAAATATGAAGTAAGGAGGTTGTGAAAAATTTCCAGAGTATGAGCAGCTAAGAACAATCCTAGTCAAAGCACTAAAAGAATAAGCTACTTCTGCTCAAAGTCACTTACTGACAGGTATCTAGCAGTGCTGTGTGAGGAATGGGAAGAGCCGTGTGTCCCTGTGTTTCAGGAAAGCTTTAAAATTGGCTTTCATTCTGAATTTTATGAAGAAAAGATCCAAAGGTTTTTTTAATCCTGAACTGACTGGTTAGAAACACAATGGTGCACCAGACCCTGATTTTCACACACAAGCAAATGAACTGAACCAGCCCATTCTGAAATATCAAAAGAGGACATCAGCAGAGAATAATTCTAATTGTGTTACTCTAAAAAAAATAAATTCTAGCAAAATCATTTCAATTGCATATTTTGAAGGTGGAGAAGGGCTTTTTACGAGGGCCTGTAGTGATAGGAGAAGGGGCAATGGCCTGAAACTGCAAGAGGGCAGATTTAGATTGGATACAAGGAGAAAATTCTCCACCGTAAGAGTGGTGAAGCACTGGAATAGGTTGTGTTGCCCAGCGAGGCTGTGGATGCCCCATCCCTGGAGGTGTTTAAGGCCAGGTTAGATGGGCCTTTCAGTAACCTGGGCTAGTGGGAGAGAGGTGTCCCCGCGCACAGCAGAGGAGTTGGAACAACATGATCTTCAAGGTCTCTTTCAACATTAACCGTTCTATGATTCTATGAAAATAGAACATCCTATTCTGATCCCCTACAATAGCTTTTCAAAGATGCAGACTCTGGAGTTGCTTGTATTCTACAGTAGTAAAATAATGTCTCACTTCTTAGTGCGAATAGGTTCTATCATTGGAAGAATTCATAACCTGTTTTGGAAGGGGAGGCAGTGGGTTGGAGCATAGAATGAGGGGAAGGTATCCAGGAAGGAAGGCAGAAGGTTAGATCGAATTCTGTATCTTCAATTCAAGAAACTTTCAGAAAACTGCTATTCATCGTCCTTTCCAACAGAAAACTTATGGAACAGAGAGTTATCAGAAGACAAGGTGATTCCTTCCCAGTAATTATGCAAACAGCTATTTATTTGCTATTTCTTGATATTGTAGCTGTGTGTTTTTGTCTCAGTATGTGGTACAGAATGAGATTATCATGTCTCATCATCTTTCATGTTAATGAATGTGAGGTCTACTGTAGCTACCATATCGCTCAACCATATGTCATTTATTTCCTTAGCACTCATTTTAACTAACATATTTATTTACAGCCTGCTTACATGCCAGATCCCAAGTTCTCTCTTCACATGCAGTCCTCCTGCCTGCTGTCATTTTCCTCAGAAAATGTCTCAATCAGTGATATTTTGAAATTTAATTTCAATAAATAAATTGGTCAGATCAAGCTCCCCTCTATAAACTAGGAATAGAAAATTTGCAGCAATTTAATATTACTTTACAAATATTTCCTCCCCTTGCAACCACTCAGAATCCTTAAATACAAAGCCCCAGGTGCCCAGGAAGCAGGTTGAGGGGAAGAAATATCTAGTGATGAAAAATAAATGCAGCAAAACCCAAATTGCAGTGGGTAAAACTGTATGTTCAGTCTTTCACAACTAGAGTCTTTAATAGTTTAATTGTCATAACATTTATACACTTCAACCAGCAGGTTTGGGAATTAAGGAAGTGTCCAGGTTTGAGCTAAACAGATCTAATTCCATTCAGTGATTTTACTTTCCAGCTAAGTCTCTTTCAAGAGATGGCTAAATGGACACTATTTCTTTCTAGCTAAGCAGTCCTCCCCTTTAACGAACTTTGAACCTCCTGGGTCTTGCTCAGACCTGCCAGGCTGTGGTTCTGTGTAGCTGGCTTTTTCCAGCTTGCTGCTTCAGTAAAATTTAGTCCAAATCCAGAAGTCCATACTCTGTATTTGAGATGTCACCAGGTCTACTTTTGCAAAGGCGGCCCAAAGTAAGCTTAGAGATCGCTAGACACAAAACCTGAAAAAAGGAGATTAGCCAGGATAGTGTCCTTTTTGTCTTCTTGAATAAGGGCCTGCCCATAAGAAGTTTCCACTACAGTATATTCTTTTCCTTCAGCAACATCTTTCATAATTTTCCTCCTTTTTAAAATCATGTGAAATATGCACGGCTAAATATTTTTAAAATATAGAACAAATTTCAACACAACACAAGTGGCTACCACCAACTTCACACCATCAAAACACAGTACCTCCATTCTACAGAATAAACCTTTTCCTTTTCTCCTGCCAAGAAAGGAGATTCTGGCTCTCTTCCCATGGGCTTTCTGTAAAAAATGACAAAATTTGAGGCCAGATTCAGCTGCTGCTTGTCAATAAATGATGATTTGTCCAGATCAATGGGAAGGGGAGGGGAGGGATATGTGCGTCACAATTCTTTTACAATGCCTTTTCACGTTCCCCAGAATTTAGTTATACCTTTATACTAAAACAGAAATAGATTCAGACGACGATAGAACATCTCCTCCTAAAGAGTCTTTAGATATAGCCAGAATTTGAGGTTATCAAGCATCCCAACACTTCCTTCTCTGTTCATTTTACAGATGCTAAACCACGCACGAAAGCAATGAAGTAAGTGGGATCAGGAGAACGAAGTCTTTCTTGTCTCCCAGTGAGTATGTTTTTCCAGTGCTTTCCTTAGCAGCTAGCTGGCAGCTCTAAGGTTTTTCTGAGACATAGTGGCATCAACTCTGTGTGGATAAGGACTAAAATCTCTAAGGTTTATTGCTGTGCGTACAGCTTCCAACAATATTAGTTCTCCTTGCCAGGCTGACAACTTCAAACATGCACTTGATGTTCCCTCCATTTCAACACTTAAGCAGCAGTGCAGAATCTTTCTGTTAAGTAACAGGCTTTGGAAGTGTTAAGTTCCTTCTTGTGTTGTTTAACTCACAGGCAAACAGTCCACTATGTTATTTTAATTTCAGTTATTCTTGGGGAAAAAAGAAAAAGGAAAAAAACCAAGATTGTGTCCTGACAATCACCAAACTCATTTAGCAAAAATAGCTTTTTAATAGGGGACAATACACTCTTGAGACACTACAACCGATATTGTTGCTAAAAATGCTTGTGTTAGGAAATGTGTCTCTCAATGCAAATTCTTCAGGTAACGGGGAACTGCAGTACATAACAATGCAAAAATTAAGTCTTTAGAACCAAAGCTGTACTATTTTTAGCATCACAACATTTTACTAGACTGTTAAAGAAGAGCTTTGCATCTCGTCAGCTGCTGTTTTGGGTCATGGATATAAATATTTCCAAATAATTTGTGGCCAGACAACACACTCTGACTTTGTTCAGAGATTTAGTATTTCAACTACTTGTTAAATGATGACTTCTACAGCAAATAAACACAATGTAACAACCCACATGCAGAACTGCTCACAGAAAATTACCCTGGCAAATTGTACTGTGTATCTGAAATATTTCATGATAATCACAACATGTTTTCATGGTTTGTACTTATGATGACAGTTATGTTGCAAATTCTACAGTAAGCTTAGATAATAGCATACACTTCTTTATCTGTGCTCATGCCTCCTGTTTCCACCTTCTAATTTTTATGCCTATTGCCAATATCTAAGTATCTCCACTAAAGTAAATCTTCTAAGTCACTATTTTTTACATTGATTCAAAAATCCCTATATTTTCTAGCATGGGAGCAGACCTAATTAGTAAATAGATACTACTGAAAACAGACTTGGGGTTTTTAGTTACCTTTTATGTCCCTCTCTGGAGATCTTCATACCATATGTTGAAATATATTGTCCCTAATCTCTAACACATCTCTCATGAAAAACAAACAGTTTAAAAATAATGTCCTTGAAGCTCGGTATCTGTGGCTCAATTTAACTTGCAGCAGCCATAGGTCGTGTGTCTGGTTGCAGGTACTTGTAGAGCTGACAAGGAAGGATGATTTGAATGCCAGCAAGGTTACTGATCAGCATTCTTCAGTGACAGTGAAGGTAGCACAATTGTGTGACAGGTTATTGGGAGGAGACCTCGTGATGTGTCGGCCTATATCTCCAATAACAAACTCTCCCCAAAAGACTGGTGAGTTTTCAACCCAAAAGAAGTCAAAGTTGATTTAAGTGAAAACCAGAAGTTTGATCTGTTAAGGTACAGAAAACTCATCAAGTGGTAAGTCAGAAGTAAAAAGATTTGTACGCTTCTCCCACAACAAGAGGTGCCCTTGCAGGCAAAAGCTTTTGCTTCCCATTCTGGTTTTAACCAACTCAGTGAAGGTTCCAGATACAACAAACTCTGCTCGGTCTCCCTTGGTCCCTGAGAGGTTTTTCCACCACTGTTAATAAATGGTAAGCTGCTGCTTGATCCTCAGCCTGCTACACCTTCCAGGACAAACAGCTCCCAGAGTGAGAAAAGTGTTACCGTTCGTATGGCTTTACCCCCACTTCCCACAGTCTCCTTAAAGGAACATAAAAATTGTAAACAAAAGTAGAAAACCAGCTTTCATTGTAGTTGCATTTTTAACTTCCATAAGCTAAAAAACTTGAAGTTTTTTGATAGTACCAAAAAAACACCCATTTCCTTGATATATCTCAGGAAAAAACTTGCTGCCAGCTTTTTCATCAAGACACAATGCACCTCTAAGAATAGACTTCACCCTGTTTTCTCCTTGCTTAAAAAAAAAAAAAGTTATTTTTGTAATGTCCCTCCTTGTTTTTGTGGCTTGGATTGTTGGTGTATTTTTAAAGAATCCCGACTGTTTTGCAGTAACATAGCTTTCCACAAGGATGTTAACCCCCCCTCAGAGGTCTCTTGTGCTAGCTCACAATTTGATGCAGAGGCAAGGATAAAGACAGAAAGAATGTACTCACTAGTGACTTGATTTCCCTATACATATCAGTTCCGCAGGTTACTAGAACAGCTGGCACCATTAGAAATTTCATTCTTGTGTGTACATTATCCAAAAACCTTGTTTACTGTTAGAGGGGAGTCACTAACCAATTTGCATGCATCCTAATATGTAGAGAATCACCCATATGTATCAGATAATCTAGATGTTCCTCATAAAGCCTCCTGAGTAAACGGTACAAGAGGAAAATGAAAGCTGCTGCGCTCTTTAATTTTGCTGTTAGTTCAAACAATAGAATCAAACTTTCCCAATTAAATTTAATTACTGTAGTCTTTTGGAAAGGAAAACAACCTTTGTAATAAGAGCCTGCTCAAAATATTTCAAGCTTTTCTATTCTTCCGTATACATGGAAACAGTCATACTCTGAATCAATCCTTTAGAAATAGTTGGGTATCCAACATAAAATGAAAAACTAAAACTTGTAAGCTTTCCATCTGAAATAAATTATTCTCACCTTACAAAGAGTAGTTATCATTGCTTACTGATGTTTGTGCTTTTTACACTCAGATATCAGAACTTGTAATTTTGCTTCCCAGTCTTTCTTCTACGACAACTGCAACTTGTCAGACTCAACTGTTTCTCAAGTTCTTTTATGTTCATGCAAGGCCTACAATGGCCAGATCTTTGTGCAGATTTCCTAGTCCACAGACGAAGGACCAGATCTTGTGGTATACTGAGAGAAAAAAAAGAGGCATTTGTAGCTGAAAGATGGCGCCAAATGTACAATATCAACTGCAGGTGAAATGGGGTGTTCTGTTTTAAAAGTTGCCACAAATGTTTCCGATAAAATGTTTCAAATTCAACAACAGTGTTAGTACTGGATTTCTGTTAAAGAAATACCATATTCTCCTTACATAGTTTACAGGGATTTTTATAAATAAGTTTCAGAGGAAACTACTCCAGAGAAGTCAGAGAACATGCCTTGATTGATTTTCGTTCCTCTAGAAGGTTGTGAGAGCGTACTACCAGTGATATAGTAATTTTGCTTCAAACATGATATAATGACTACAGATGCTTTGATGTTTAATTCTATGATACTCATTCAATTCAAGAAAAACACTCTAGGAAAATATTGCTTGATAACAGTATACACAGGTTACACTACACCATCATGTCAGTATGAGGGGGCCGGTTAGCTCAGTGGTTTGAGCGCGGTGCTGGCAACAATGACCAACACCGAGGTCGCGGGTCCGATTCCCACTCGGTCCCCATGTGTTGCCTGGTCTAGTTGAGAGGTGGCATCCCTGCCCATGACAGGGAGGTTGGACTAGATGATCTCTAAGGTCCCTTCCAGCCTAGGCCATTCTATGATTCTATGATACTTGCATTTTTGTGGTTTATATCAGGAGACATTTCTGAAAGCTCTCTTCAGAAGCTGAAAGTGTTACTAGAACTGTATTTTTCCTGTGAATCTTGAAGCAAATCCAACCTCACCTATGGAAACCGTTTTTGTGACCTTGACAGGAGAAAAATCGCTTTTTAAATGTCTCTAGAATGCCATGATTCGCAAAAATGTGGATTCATCTTCCCTTACCTCTGACTATCAAGCCCCTTTGAAATGTCCGGATGAACCCCCAAGAATTAGAGACCTCAAAATCACTTCTGAAAACTCATCCAGTGTTAAATGCTGGTAAGAGCAAACAGAAGATAATTTCAAATGTGGGGAAAGAATGCAAAATCCAATTTTAAGAAAAGGCATTCACATAAATATGATGTAATTGTAAATCTCTTATATAATTATAATTCCCCATTCATGCATACCTTGGAACGCTACCAGTTGCAGTCTCCTTTTCACTGCCACCTCTGGATTTTCTCGCATCTCCACACTTCACAACTTCCTTTCAGTAACACTATTTCAGTGCATCCAGTATATAATGGCAATAGAATAATCAATCCACAGATTTTTTTCTATAATGTCCTCTAGGTTCCCAAACTTCGTCCTCCTCAACTGTGCAGTCACAAGACGCACTTACCAGACTTCAGATCTCATGCCTGTTCCCACTACAGAAAGACAAAACTTCCACTTATTTCAGTGGTAAAAGAATACCCTTTAATCTTGAGTTTCTAAGTCTTGACAAACAGTCCATCTGTTTGATAAAACATCTATTATTTGCTACCTCACATCTGACTTACCACACATCTGGCAGTCTAGTGCTGAAGCATAAATGTCTCTGCAAAGACATAAAAAAGCAATTCCTATGGCCAAGACCAGGTTAGAGCATAAGTAACCGCATCTCTTGCAGGCTGCCTACGTGACATGGGAATATGCCTGAGGATGCCATAGAGAGGCGCCTAGAGAAAGTGTGATCACATTAGTACAGCAGAACACCCTGGCTTCATTTACTCTTTTGGAGCCGGCTCTTAGTGAGAGAGACACATTGCACTACCTTATCCTATTTAACACATCCAACTTCCAACTCAACTTCATCTCAAGATTTGGGAGCAAAAATTTACGTTGTACCTCTTTTCAGTGTAAATAATAAAACTGAGATTGCAGAAATGTTCATCAAGAAGTTCTCATCAAAAAAAGAAACTACAACAACTTGAATAACATTTTTAAGTGGACTAAATTAAAAGAACAGCACAGAAAGGAATAAAAACAAGGGGTTTTTTCTCACTTCAGTGTATCAGTGCTGTCTGTATCTTTCATAAGCTAGACAAGTTATTTACAGGCTCAGGAAAAGTACAGTTTTTTACTAGGCTGAGCAATAGGAGAAATGGTTCTTGTGATGGTAGTGGTTGTCAGGAATTAGCTGTCATGTCGATCCCAAAACTTTGTTCTACAGTATAGACTTTAATCACAGTAACTCCATAACACACTTTTCCTATAGTTCCTTTTAGGCTTTTTCCTGATTCCTCAGTTATTTCTGTGTAAATATAAATACTGCACAGAATCTCAGGGGGTGCTGCTGGTAGGTGCCTACATTTATTCTAGATTCAAAATATACTACATACAGGGTTTTTTCCATATCTATCTCTACATATATATATTCTACATGTATTTGCTGAAGGAACTGTGCAGAGCTGGCAGAACAGACCACAGCCTTTACCATCCATGGCCTGAAGGCAGAAGAATTTCATACTGAATGGGAAGCCACGCAGTTTTGGATGTGGGCAGAATTTAGAGACTTGGATTCTACTGAAAGAGCCTTAGTCTTTATTTAAATTTAGTCCCAAGTCCTTCCTGTGAGACACATTGAGGCCTCCTCAGTTCCCAGGCATGTGCTAAGGACACTGGAAATGGGTGAACTTTTAGGGACTGACATCTTCTAAGGTGAAGTATAAGTACTCACATTTACTTGGAGTATGGCAAAAGATACCAAGCGGAGAGAGAACTGATCCTTGTGTATAAAAATCTCAGGATCAACAGAAAGGCCCACTTTAGTATCATTTGCATACAAATTCTAAATCCTCATCAATTTAATGGAAGTCTGGAATACTCATGAATTGTTGGCTAAGATACAGACTGGAAAATTTCTCCAAAAGTGTTTCATTACTTGTGTGGGTGTTGGGAAAGTGTTATAATTCGTCAACTGTATCTGAGTAGTTATGTTACTTTATCACTTTCTAAGCCAAAGAGCTATTTTTACATTGAATTAAAAATTGCTACTTAGGCAGTTATGCAGTGGATACTCTCCAAAATAGGATTTCTATAGCTATCTTGGGTCAGAAGAACACGATGAATCAGCATGCAAACACCACCAGTTTAAATTCAATTAATTCCCTTTATATGCTCATTCACCCACTAAGATGTGGTTTGCATGAGTCCCTCATAATTCACTCCCAATTTTCCCTCACTCCTTAATGTAAAGGAGTCTAAATGTGGTATAATTTCTTTAATTCAGAATCAGAAAAGTGGAGCCTCAAGAGAAGGAAAAAATCAAAACAAAACACCCTGATAAGAAATGCTTAAAGGAGGCTACTATTCACTGAGGCACAATTATCCTGCCAAAGTCTCTATAACTCCTACCTTTCTCCAGAGCTACCCCTCATACCGTGGATGGTGAGTATAGTGAAGGTAATATTGATTGTACAAATGTCGGGCTGTCTTGTCTGTTTAATCCCTATGAAATTTGAAAAGGAAGAAATAACTCTTGTCTCTCTGTCACATCTGTTTTAGTTCTAACAGACCATGCTCACCTCAGATCACTCTGAAAAAGATCTGTGGAGGTTTTCGTATTGTGAAATAAAAGGAAGGAAAGATACGATCTAAAGGAAAGCATAGCCATCCAAATCTTGGTATTGTTACAGATACTATCTCATGATCTCCACAAATTTAGTTCTTTGGATAATAAAATGACCTTTTCAAACTAGCTTCTTTCTTGTGCATGCTGTACAAAGCTAGATATCACCTAATAGCATACTAACATCTCTTTTGCAGTCATAAGATTTATACAACTTGGAGTAGAAGCAACTTTAAAAGTATGAGCAGTGTTTGATATGTCTGACTAGGAAAAAAAAATGGGTTTTTTTTTCAGCAGAATGAAAACACCCCATTTGCAGACTCCAAGCTAATCTGCATCTTTCAGAGATTTCCAACTGATAAATTCAGCTGAAAAACATATCCGCCACCAAGGACTGTGCAGCAAAATACCTCTGTGTGCAACAGGCCTGCCAGCTGCTGGCATTTGAGGGCTCTCAGTGGCATGAGCTGAGTAGCACACATTTGTGTAAAGAAAACAAATAAAAAAGCCTCTTAAATTTGCACATTTTATCCTGTTTGTAAGAGCCACAAAACATCTTCTGTATCAGCTTTATTTGTTTCTCCAGATAACGTGTTACCTCTCCTTACAAACCCTGTCTAACAGTTTGTAACAAACTCTTTTGGGGTTTTGTTGGTTTGTTTTTTTTGTTTTAAAGATTAATTCATTAGTAACATTCATCTGATTCTTATATCTGCTTCAGGAAGAACCTAGCCATTTACCAATGAAAATTTTGAAACATCCAACTTATTTGCTGTCTCTGCACTGCCTGCATCTGCCTCATCTTTCCCTTCGGGAGAGACTTTACTGGATCACAACAAAGGCTTCCTAAACTATCTTGAAGGGCCAGATGGCAGTGCAATTCATAATTATTCTTCCAAAAATGTTCCTTTTTGCCCTATCTTAACCCTTCTCCCTAAACAGGTCTCTCCCATGTGACCCCAAGGCCCTTAACTGGGCCACAGGGTTTAAGTGTATCCAAATGGCACCAAGGATAGAGGCCAAGGTCAAGGATGAGGAATTCAATTCATTTCTTCCCTGCTTCTGGATTTCCTGGTTCATCTTGTATTTGTATTCTTTGCACTGAGATAATAAGGGCTGCATCGTCGGAGATCTCCTCCTAAATAATATAAAATGTGCAAGTGTTTCTGTCAAACCCACGGAAAAATGGTCTCTGTGAAAATGGTCTGACCCTTTAAAGCACTACATACGTTGTGATTTGCAAGCTCCTGTGCCACATACAATACCTTATCCAGAGGTACTCATTTCTTCAGAGATAAATCTACTTCACTGGTCATTCAAGGCTCTCCTAACTACGTAAGTGTAAAAATAACTGCCAGTAAGATAGCACGATAAAAATCAGTGCCACACTGGCAGCATTTCATCATTCACATTTAATTTTCATTATTTCTCTCTGCTTTGCAAATTTGGTACATATTCACTATTCAAAGATAAGTTAACATCCCAAGCTAATCTGTGGCCTGAGTGAGTGGTGTTACAACAGTATAAGACTATTTATTTTTAAATAGGATTACAAATCATGAAGATTTTTTTAGTTCTTATTTGCCAAGTGGTAGAGACATTTTGCTAATGAATTGCTGGCTTGTTTCCTTTCATTTATGATATCACCTGTCTTAACTATATAATGGATTTGGGCGCCAGGTTAAAGCATCACAGAATTTTTATTTCAAGTAGAGAGCAGACAACAGTATAATGAATGACGAAGAGATCATGTTCAGTAAACCTTCAGTGATAGAAATAGGAATGCAGAGACAAGAGGGGAATAATTCTGTTTTAAACCAGCACTCGTTAATAAAATTCAGTCATTCATAATAGGTTATATTCTGTTCTAAACATGTACCTGTATCTTTTGTATTTTAGGGGAAGAGGGGAGTGGAGGGAGTATGGAAAGAAGAAAGCAAGAGATGCTATCAATGCTGTGACCAGTTCAGTCAAAGTCCCCGTTCAGCATACAGCAGTGACCTCAAATGTTAAGCTAAGAAATGAAAAAGCGTAAAACTAAATTACACTGATGCTACAGTGTGAATCAGTCCCATATCCTTACTTGAGTAAGAAAGCCTAATTACATTAACTTGTCTTCAAAAGGATATTAGAAATGGAAGTGGTGAGCTCAGAGAGTGACAAGAACAATCAAGGAATAGAAATACTTTAAAAAAGAAATCACCTATCTTAAAAATAGGTAAGACAGAAAACTGGAGAATAACATTGGGAAGGTAGGTAAGCCTATCTGTATTTTCTTAAAATACTGGAATTAAGTTAAAAGATAGCAAATTTCAGTGGAAAAAAACAAACACACACACACACCTCCCCCCTCCCAAAATAAAAAAAAACACCCCTTGATATTCAAAGTCTGTATATGGATTTCATTGTTACAAGATGCCTTGCAGCATTCAGGTGACTGCTAGCCATTGTAGAAGTCACAAAATAAAGAGCATTGGAGCAGGGGATCCTTACACAGAAATTGAAGTTTTGAAATTAATACGATCTGTGATGCTTCTTGGCACGAAACAATCTCCAGCTATTGTGGGAAACTCTTTTGAAAGACTACTTCCTTGAAGAAACTTAATACACAGTTCTTCCCCCCAAAAAACTTTCTAAAGTAGACAGTCAGGGCTACTGTTGGATATCAGACTTGATAAACTACAGTCTAGTTAGGATGCTCTTCAATTTCTGCTAATTGTGTTGAGTTGTAATGAAAACAGCCTCCCTCAAGATGCCAAAATTCTTGGCATGGAACTTAGGCTGTGTAAGAGGGAAGTTAAAGCCTGCAACTCACTTTCGAATGGGACGTGCATGAAATAAAGGAATCTGTTTAACTTCCTCTGCAAGGGGATAGCTTAATAAACATGGGTAAGTGTGAAATCTTAGGTACGGCCTTAACATCAGAAATTAATGTATAAGATCCTCTTCTGTAGTCTGTATACATCTCCTTATTGCTCCAGTGCCTGTGTCTTTTGGAATAAGTGAAAAGTCAATGAGCATAGCTTGTTTTTTAAGAGGGCAGAATGATTTTGGTTTTTAAGAGGGCAAATATTTGAAAGCAATTTTCCTTCAGACAAAACGGTACTCATCCAAAATGGTTCTGGTAGTTGAAATGGAGCTGTTCTGTGATTGTCCTAGAACAATGATAAAACCTCAACAAGCGCTAATGTCTGCACCTTCTCTGATCTGGTAAAACTCCACTGAACTCAGCGAGGTTGCACTGTCACCAGCCTCAGAAGAATCAGCCCCAATCTAGCTGTGATATAAAGCAGTTTAAAGACACACATAACAGATTGCAAAGCGGCTGCAAATGCCCCAGTATTTGTGCGGAGCCACGTACAGCGTTTAGCTCCGGGTTTGTTCTGACTCTGTAGGGTGAGCAGGGCAGCGACCCGGAGGGACGGAGAAGCTGGCAGCCGGGCCGGGCCAGCGGGGGCAAGACGCA
>NW_009735587.1:35994-42520 GCF_000703405.1 Apaloderma vittatum | reverse complement strand
CTGGCTGCCGGCCAGGGTTAAACCATGACAAGATTTTACAACCTATTTAGCTTCCTTCATGTCACTTCCCAGCAAGGTTAAGAAAATAAATAAACATTTGACTGAGTATTTGTAATGGGTTTGCATGGCAACGTTTTGGTAGTAAAGGTGCTACAGGGATGGCTTCTGAAAGAAGCTGCCAGAAGCTTCCCTTATGTCCAACAGAGCCATTGTCAGCCGACTCCAAAGACAGACCTGCTGTTGGCCAAGGCTGAGACCACCAGCGACAATGGTAGCACTTCATAACACATAACGTGTTTACAAAGGAGGGGGGAAGAAAAACCCTGCTGCTCAACTACAGCAGCTGAAGAAAGGAGTGAGAATATGTGAGAGAGTAACTCTGACAAAAACAAGATCAGTGAAGAAGGAGGGGGAGGAGGTGCTACAGGCACCAGAGAAGTTGTTCTTCTGTAGCCCATGGTGAAGACCATGGTTCATCAGCCTGCCCTGCTGCAGCCCATGGAGGTTAATGGTGGAGCAGGTATACACCCATAGCCTATGGAGGACCCCACATGAGAGCAGATAGATACACCTAAAATAGTCTGTGACTGTGGAGAGCCTGTGCTGGAGCAGACTCCTGGCAAGATCTGTAGAGAGAAAAGATCACATTGGAGCAGGATTGCTGGCAAGACTTGTGACCACGTAGGGGATCCACACTGGAGCAGTTTGTGGAGAACTATAGCCCATGGGAAGGACTCACATTGGGGCAGATTGTGAAAAATTGTCTCCCATGGGAGACATCCCACACTGGAGCAGGAGAAGAGTGTAAGGAATCCTCCCCCTGAGAAGGAGGGAATGACAGATACAACTGACTGCAACTCCCATTCCCCATACCACTGTGCTACTGGCAGGGAGGAGGTAGAGAAAATCAGAAGTGAAGTCAAGCCTGGGAAGAAGGGAGGAGTGGGAGAAAGGTGTTTCAGTACTTAGTTTTTATTTCTCATTACTCTACTCTGATTTGATTGTTAATAAACTAAACTAATTTCCCCAAGGTGAGTCTGTTTTGCCTGTAACGGTAATTGCTGAGTAATCTCTCTGTCCTTATCTTGACCCAGAAGCCTTTTGTTATATTTTCTCTCCGTTGCCCAGTTGATGAGAGGGCATGACAGAGCAGCTTTGCTGGGCATTTGGCCTCCAGCCAGGGTCGACTCACCATAGTATTGTAAGACACGTGCTCATCTTGCTGACTTCTATTCCTCCTGTTTGAAAATTTATTTAAATTGAAAGACACTAGATTTAGTATACATAAGGTTGAAGTAGCAATGGACAAAAGTTTGATGAAAGCTGAGGGTGCTGGGAAATTTGAGAATAACTGAAAAGTGGTGAAATACACAGGAATCAGGATACATATACATAAAGAGTAAGAACAGAAAAGGCACTGATCTAAATGTTCAGAAATAGTGATCTGACATATTCACATTTTTGCATATTGCTCCTGAAGTGCTGTCAGGTGAAACAGTTGTCAGACAGTTTGCCAAATTTACTGAATGTAAGGAGTCTGTTAAGATACCTCACAGTGAGCTATCACAGTGACTTTTCAGGTCCAAACACGGAAGACAAAGGTTTTAAACCTGGCATTGACACACCTGTCTGGCATTTGCACACCATGACACGACACAGTCATGTATTTTATTAATTAGAATCCATCTACCTTTTCACAGTTAAGAGTTTTTGAACTAAGAATAAAGTATTGCTCTTAGTCATTTGTTAAAAATTAAAAATCCTCAAAAAAAATAAAGCATTTCAGACAAGCATATATGGTAAGAAGAGAAAAATAACACCATTAAAATATCTCTGTATCTCACCAGCATACAAAGATATTCCTTCTGCTATTATTATCCAAGTATCTATAACCTTATCTTTTAGGAGGTTAGACAAATTAATCAACAGACATAAATGTATGAATACAAGGCTTGCAGATTTGAAATACAATTTGTGCAATAACTCAGTACTAAACAGTCCTTATTTTGGGACTGGTCCAACTCAATGTATCAGAAATATGCCTTAGGATTGTGTTGAACCCTGGTGCGAGAAGGAGAAGAAAAAGAACACCTGATCATTTACAATAATTAAAACATGTTTCCTCAAGAATTAAATTACTCAGATTCTGAGAGAAAGATTGCCTGTCAAAAATAAAAAACCCCTACATTAGAAGCCTGGAGACACAGTTTAATGGAGCAGTATTTTTCCCACTGACTGCTTATTGTCCCTTGGCATGGACTAATCAGATGTAGGAAAAGGATGCTTGAATTTTAAGATAATACTGAGCTCTGCAGCCTTTTAAATTCACAATTAGTCATTGAACTGACACCGAGTATGTCAATGCAGACAATTTATTCAGACATAAAACAGACTGGAAAGTTTCTTTTAAAAAGAACTATGACTTGTAGCAGAGTTAAATGTTCAAGTGGGAAGTAGGTATGTCTAAGAAATGGAAGGGATCTAGTATTTACTTTCAGTGATTTGTAAAGACTAAGTCATAGTTTTTATAATTTGTGTGTGTGTTCTGAACTAACATCAACATCAATATTCCAAAGAAAGAGACTTTGGGGCATCTCTTTTTTTGTGTGTGTACTTATATACATACTTTCAAAGAAAAGCCAGAAAATGTGACCTGATAGAAGCTGTAAAGTAGGAGAACCCACTCCACCTTTTCGCTGATTAGACCAATGGCAAAGAATTCAGGAGTCTCCATTCTGTTCTTGACTTCATTGCTAACTTACCTGGGGTCTTAGAGTAATTTGTTTTTACTCAATGCATCTCTGTGCCTCTATCTGTAAATTTTAGAATAAGTAGAAAAGATTATACAGGGTCATGAAACGCAGACTAAATGTCAATGAAGTCAGTCTCCTTCTAAATAAAGTGAGGTAGGTCCAGAGGACATAAAGCACCTTCATTCTGTTGCGTTACTACTGTATTTTCATAATGTACCAGTATGAAGTAGAAGACTGAGTTCTATAAACATTTGATCTAAAAAGCCAGCATAGAATGTTGGTTTTGTTTGGTTTTCATACTGTCAGTTTGATATATATTTTCTTTTTTATTTTTTCCACCATTGTATGGGAAAGTTGTCTCCAGAGTTGTTGTCAGCTGTGACACATCACATTAATTATGATAAATTTACACCATTTTGCTACATGCTTTGTGTCATAAAGCTCAGAAATTTCTTATCTACATTGTTTCTTTTTTGTTGTTTCATTGGATACTTGCCATAAAAAAAAACAGGCAACACTATACTGAACATCATATTTAGTTCCTGTAGGAGACAAACTTTATCCTTCCATTTCATCAGGAATGCAATCATTGGCAAGGCCATAAGGCTGCAAAAAACATTTACTAAATTAATATATTGGTCTTTGAATACTGCATAATGCAGTAGCATCTGTCACAGATTCCTTCACGCACCAGTAGGTGAAGAATGGAGGGTGTTTTAGCTGTGGTCTCTAATATGACATCCACCAGAGAGTAGATATAAAAGAGGAAGAAGAAAGTTGGCAGAAGGCTTATGGTGATAACTTCCCCACAGAGGAAATGAGGCTCTCCTTGCTGGCTCCCTTATACAGTTCTGCACTATTCACTGCCGCATTTGGGTCTGTCTGTCAATAGGAATTCCTCTGTTAAATATTGACACAGTACTTCAAAATACCAATGACTTGTTTTTAACTACCGAGAAATTCAATGCAGATGTGAAATGATGTCTACGTGCTTATGGCTTGAAGGAGGCTGCAAACTGTAATTCAGCATGACTAGCATCTCAGAAGACATTTCAGTTTCCAGTTCCTATATTACTATTTTGCAAGATAGTCCTAATGCTATCTGATCAATGACAAAAAATACAGATATAAAGTGTTTTTCTATTAAAATATAATAAACTACCTTCATTAAGCTTTATTTTAAACAAGATGTATTAAAAATTATCACAGAGTTCTTCATATTCATCAATCTTTGAACTGCTATGTATGTAAAAGAAAATAAATATTAACTTTATGTCCTGGGATTAGACGTCAGTACAACAAGAAAATATTTATTTAAAAAATATTTTTGCTGCTGAATGTTCCATATTTGAAGATATCTAATCTGGTAGGAAATCTAGAAAGAAAATTTCTTTGTCTAGTGTTCTAAAAAATTGTCAAGTAAATATTGCAAAACAAGCTGGGATCCACTTATTTTCTTCATACTAACTGTCTAGGTCTTCCAAAATTAGAATTCTGAGATTTTTTGAGTTGCTTGTCTCAGAGTAAGATAAATAAAGCCTGAGAAATATTTATATACCACCAACAATTGAAAATGAAACCTGGAACACCTTCTCGGTTTTTTGTACTCTGTGGCTCTAAAAAAGTTATAGAGGATGAATCCCACTATATTTAAAGCATCCTCTATCTTTTCAGGTTAAAAGAAACAATAGTGAGGAATCATAAGATGAACACAGAATTTCCATTAGAATTATTTTTATTTATATAAAGATTAAGAAGTTGTTTGAAATGTGATATCAACAGAAATTATGCTATTTCATTGTTTTTAGGTATAGTTCATGAGGCTTTCTCATCAACAGAAAACGTATTTGTAAGCAAGCAAACCCAGTTTTCTTCATTCCACACTTTGATTTCAACTTCCGCTGCACTTACTGTAATTAGCTAATCACATCCTCTGCACATAATAAAAACCACTTTCAAATATCAAAGTACAGTTATCACCAAACTCAACATTCAGCACTCGTTCAATACTTAATCAGAAAAAAATGAATATCATTGTAACATTAAAATAATTGTTTTATAGTAATATGTACCTATAGAGGAGGTAGCAAATTCTATGCATGGAATAATTTTTACCTTTTTTTCATATCTCACTGGAATGATGTAGGCCTTATGTAGGAAACTCTTCTGCCCCTAATATTTGTGTCTTCCTCTATTTTTTTTCAGCTACCTACAAGACCGGAAAATTTAAAACATTTGGGGTGATATCTCTATCTAATTTCAATAACAAAATGTTATGAACTCTCCTGGTTTGAGCTAAACAGAACCAGCTCTGTTCAGTGATTTTTGCTTCTCAGCTCAGTCTCTCTGAGAGGCTGCACTTTCTGAAGTCTGCAGCATGTTTCTACAGACAGTGTGTGCTACTGGCAGTGACAACATCTGATGTTTGCAGTTACTGCCTGGGACTGGGATGCAGAAAGGCTCTTGCTTATACTTATTCCTATGGTGCCCAAGGCCACTGCTGGCTCTTGTGTGCCAGGCTGGGGGTGCCAGGAAGCAAGAGGGATCACAAGGAAGTAAAATGTTGCACCTCTGGTGAGTTACAGGCAGAACAAGTGACCAGCAAGAGTATTCCATTCCATATAAGAAGTCGTATGCAGTATATAACTGAGGGATCACAAGGGTTTAGTTCTCTTTTGTCTCTTCTGCAATGGCCAGTGACCAGGGAGGACTCCGTTCGATCTTCTGCCTTTGATCTCAATCCCGAGTTCCTGAATCCCGTTCCCATATCCAGTTCCCGTCTGCTGCTGAGCCTGGGGCTTCCCCAATGCTGCCTGCTCTGCAGCATCAGTGGTGATTGCTGTTGGGGTGATTTCAATATTGGTTTTGTATATACACATATAATTCACTGTTTTTGTTATTTCCTTATTCATTGAAGCTGTTTTAATTACCTTCGAATCTGCAAGTCTCTCTGCCTTGTTCCCTTTTCCTTCCTGTTTGGGGAGGGAGAGGCAGTTACACAGAGTCCGTCAGCATTTAGAGGCCAGCCCAGCCCTAACTCGCAACATGAAATTATTAAAAAAAAATTTGGAACTAAGGTATCCAACCAGAAAGTGCTTATATGTGCAGTTGTAACTGTCAATGGACTGGGTAGTGAGTAGTCTTCCTGTCCATCAAGAAAATGCTACAAGAGAAGGATGAAGTGGTTTTGAGTCTTGATAGAAGAAGAAAATGCTAAGATAACTAATGTGCATTAACAGGGAAGACATGATACTTATGTGTATGGTAGTTGATAAATGTGTATTAAGTTATTTGTATATTAACTACATTGAATATATATTGAACATATATATTGAATATATTGAAAATGAAAATGTACACATATGAACCTGTCATGAGCAAAACAGTCTTGACTTGAGGAACTTCAGTGAGTTTAATTCATTGTAAATTAACATGAACTTTTAACTACAGATTCAGTTATTAATAGGTGTGTGTGGGGAAATTAATGAAACAAACATTTAGCAAAGTGCTTTACTACCCACTCCCCAGGCTCAGCTTTAGTCCAGCACTTCTTAATCTTCTTCTCCATTTTAAGTCCCCTCTTGTTTCTACCACACGTTACATTCAGTCCCTTCTGAACACTTCAGTGATGCAATGGCCAGTGCAGAGCAGTTTCCTTCTGTCGCTTCTTACTTCTTACTGTTCTCCTGCCCCAATGTGGGTCCTTCTTAGGCCACAGTCCCTTTGGGAGTGCCCTTGGTCCCACATGGGTTCTCCATGGGCTGCAGTCTCTC